>NC_089273.1:11134815-11438579 GCF_963678975.1 Dysidea avara
AGAAAAAGAAGCTAAGGCAAGTGGAATTATTTAGCTCAAGCCGCCGTGCAAGCTGAAAATTAGTTTACTCATATGCTAGGCAAGAGTTCATAATATAGTAGTGGAGGAGAGTGTCTAACTGGAATACTTCCATGGAACACACTGTGTTAAGTTACACCTGAGTCTGATCAAAGAATAAAGACTTGACCTTATCAGCACCAATTAATGCTAATCAAATGTTCTCTATCACCAGTGGAGGTAGTTTTCTGTTTATATCCACAGGTATTTTCATGCAGGATAATATAGCTATACTTAGTAATATATAAGGTCATAGGCGGATCTGAGGGTGGTGCAAGGGGTGCTGTGCCCCCCTGGCCCCCCTTGGACCTACGGCACTATATTGATACCAGAAATTGGAATCATGCATTCATACTGTTCAAAAGTAGAGAAAACTATTGGATAAATAGAAGACAACAGTTATAAGTACACTTTACAGTTATACTGTACATTGTAAAGAAAGTGAGACAAATAAGTTTGATTTTTGTGCTAAGATCGAGATATTCTAATAGAGCAGTCACTACTCTAATAGAACAGTCACAATTCTAATGTCATTATAACAATACTATAGCTGTACCTTATTTTAGATTTAATACACTTTTACCATCAAACAGGTTTATATCAAATAGGCTAACTAATCTTTATATGCGTTGCAAGCATACACTTTGTTAGCTAAATGTTATCAAAAATGCTCCCAAATTCAAACCTAGAGGAGGTCTAATTTTTAAAAATTTTCTGTAACTACATTCTTAAAACTGTATGTCTATCATTCATCCAGCCATACTGAATAAAGTTATGCAACTAAATATAACTTGTGTACTAGAATTCCTCTTAGTGGAATAAATACTGTTGTATACTAAAACTCTTTGCCCCTCCTTGGCCGCCTCCTAGATCCACCTATGTATAAGATTGCCACTAGCTAGCTATACTGATAAGACAAATGATGACATGATAAACACTGAAAATAATATAGGATTAGCTATTTAAGACACTAAATCATGAATTAAAAATGAAGCTCAGTACCTACAGTATAATAAAACAAATGCTAAGAAAAATCATAGACATAAAATGTGTGGCATGCAAAACATAGAGTTATTATCTACAAAAGGTAACTGATTAGCATGTGAACCAGTTGAAATTTTCAACTTTGTGGTCATGTTAGAGGAATATTTTACAAATGACTGTTGTTTTATTGACTTCATACCATCATAATATTAGGGACGTCCATGCCACAATATCTTGATAGAATAATGATGAGTAACAATGACAATTAAGTTATTGATTTCTTTGAGGCCGGTTGATTCTATGCTGATCAGAATTACCCATGGACTTTTATTGGTAAACAGGCATGACAAAACTTTTGATTTACCTTTGCATTCATAAAACTGATTTCTTATACTGTTTGCTGTACAGGCAGTAGCAGCAATTCAATCAGCAATGATATATTTTGCCTTTCAAGGTGGCGTGCTGGGAAATTCAGTTCCACAATAAGCCATGACATGGCCTGGGATGGGAAATATGATCCATCAATCCAAGGAGTCAAGCAAAAACAATGAAGTTTAACTTCATCCATCTCAGACTGATAAAGATCCTCTGAGGAGGAAGAAAGATCAAACATTTTATCATTGGCTTCTTTCAAAGAAAGGAAATTGTATGCGGCATTTTTGTAGCAGCTTTATTGTCCAATTCAATATTGGCCAGGTCTAGGTGTTCATCCATACAAGCTACAATTAGCAGCACTGCTGTAATGATATCTGCATAATCAGTGTTAAAGCACTGGACTGATGTGTGATAAGCAAGAGCTAACTGAACTAATGTGTGGACAGAAATTCCAGCATGATAGTAAAGCTCCATTCTGGCAGGCTCATTGTATGCTGAAAATACCTGTGGATATAAACAGAAAACTACCTCCACTGGTGATAGATAAGGTCAAGTCTTTATTCTTTGATCAGACTCAGGTGTAACTTTTTGGCTGCAGGTTCGAGGCTACCTAGGTCCAGTCATAGATTTTTTCTCCTTTCTACAACTTTTCAAACACACCTTATGTAGCTAAAGTCTTTGAGCAGGCTGTAGGACCAGGTGTCCTACAGACCTTCAGCACTTGTGCTGTAAAGCATTAATAAATAAATAAATAAATAAATAACTTAACACAGTGTGTTCCATGGAAGTATTTCAGTTAGACACTCTCCTCCACTACTATATTATGAACTCTTGCCTAGCATATGAGTAAACTAATTTTCAGCTTGCACGGCGGCTTGAGCTAAATAATTCCACTTGCCTTAGCTTCTTTTTCTTGACTTCCCACTGTGCTTCATCTATAGACCTAGATCATAAAGGAACACTGTCCCTCCTTTATAGGTTGGATGGGAGAATTAGCATCCAAAGTGTTGATGTACTCCTTATACGTTGTGTCAGAATTCTCCAAGTGATCTACAACTTGGTTGTAGTCCAGAGATACATTCAAATCGCTAGAAAGTAATTTTTAATACTGTGCAGGCTTCCCGGGGGGGATCTTGTATACACAAAGACAATAATTACAATCTGGGCACGAAATGATTTGATCTTCCACTTCACAATCCATTTGAAAAACCACTGAAGAGTGTCTTAGTGTGAGGTCTGGGTTTATATAGCTAGCTGAGGATGTCAAAATCTCTCTAACCTTATATGGTAGTTCAAAGGTTACTCGAGAAAGCTACTTGATTTTTCTTAGCTAAGCCATGCACTAGCTTATAAGGACGTCAAAATCTCTCAAACCTTAAGTGACAGTTTAAAGATTAAATTACCTCAAAGCTACTTGACATTTTTGCTTAGCCATACATAACTTATATCCAATCCAAGATTCAATCCCTTCAGAGAAAATCGCTTACTCTAACAGTGGTCCCTATACCTCGGCTGTCCTCGTCCCGGTTTTACTCCTGTTGGCCGTCCCCGTCCCTGTCCCCATCCTGGTTTTACCCTTATTTACCCCGTCCCCGTCCCGGTTTTACCCCTATTGTCCCCGTCCCTGTCCCTGTCCCCGTCCTGGTTTTACCCCATCCCCCTTTACTACTTCAAAGACCACACCGTAGGTCTTCAAATCACAACAACAAACAATGTTTGGAACGTCGTTTACAACTGTGGAATGATGGTGATTTGTTGCAGTTATTGCAAGAAGGACGTACCATCCAACGGCGTCTGCAGCCCTCTAAGGCTTCTTCTACTGACACTGCTCGCATATTTGCTCGATTAATGTTCCAAGGAAATGTTAAGGCTGCTCTTCGGTTACTTTCATCTAACTCAAGGGGAAATTTCCTTCCCCTTAGTGCTAAAGTGGGAGACAGTACTGTTTTAGATGAATTGAAGAAGAAACATCCCAGTTCGTCTCCTATTAATTATGATGCTCTGATTGACCCTAAGCTTCCATTATCAGAGACCTGTCATGAAGTGATCTTTGAGGGTCTTGATGGAGTAGTCATTCACAATTCCTGCCTCAAAACTGATGGGGCTGCTGGTCCCTCTGGTATTGATGCTGCTGGTTGGCGGTGTATGTGTACTTCCTTCCAGTCTGCATCTGCTGATTTGTGTGATTCCCTTGCCTCTGTTGCTAGATGGATGGCATCCACTTACGTAAATCCTCATGGCCTTTCACCCCTCTTGGCTTTCCGCCTTATTGCCCTTGACAAGAATCCAGGCGTTCGTCCCATCGGTATAGTTGAGACGAGTCGTCGGATTATATCCAAAGCTATTCTTTTTATGGTGAAGACTGACATTTTGGAGGCTGCAGGCAACCTCCAACTTTGTGCTGGTCAAGAGGCTGGCTGTTAAGCTGCAGTCCATGCTATGCAAAGCCTTTTCCATTCTTCTAACACCCAGGCTGTGCTTTTGGCTGATGCCTCCAACGCTTTTAATTCCTTAAATCGGCATGTTTCTTTACACAATTTACACTTTATCTGACCTCCACTTGCTGTTACTCTTACCAATGTGTATAGGGAGGCATCCTCTTTATTTTTTGATGGTGAATGTCTACTCTCTGAAGAGGGGACCACTCAGGGTGATCCCTTGGCTATGGCCATGTATGCGCTCTCTACTGTTCCTCTTATACAAAAGTTGGATGGCTTGGCCACTCAAGTATGGTTTGCAGATGATGCTGCTGCTGCCGGGTCTCTTGCTGACCTGCTGGTCTGGTGGAAACAGTTGTCTGGTTTGGGTCCTGATTATGGGTATTACGTGAATGCTTCCAAGTCCTGGTTGGTCGTTAAAGAAGATTACTATGACACTGCCTGCACTTTATTTGCTGGTACTTCCCTGCGCATTACAACTGAAGGTCGTCCCTACTTGGGAGCTTCTCTTAGTTCTCCTGAATTTAAATCCATCTTTCTTCAGGAAAGGGTATGTCAATGGCGGAATGACATTATTCAGCTTTCCAATTTTGCCTCCAGTCAGCCACATGCTGCATATTCCGCTATGATTCACGGCCTGTCATCTCGTTGGACCTTTTTAACTAGGACTGTGTGTGATTTGTCCCCTCAACTCACTCCCCTTGAGGAGGCTATTCGTCTGCACTTGCTGCCAAAGTTATGTCTCCATGCCCCTAATGACTCTGAATGGGCTATGTTTGCTTTGCCAATCCGTCAAGGGGGCCTTGGTGTATTTGACCCTTGTAAATCTTCCCAAGACAACTATCAGTTTTCCACATCTGTTACATCCCCCCTAGCATCTGCCATCCTGAATCAGCTTTCTTGCTTTGATTCCTCCATCCTACAACAACAGAGTGCTCTTAAACAAGAATCTCTATCCATCAAACGTCAGAATCTCTCTCAAAGACTTTCAGAGTTTTTCTCGACTTTGTCCAACAATCTCCAACTGTCCCTGAAACTTGCTGGTGAGAAGGGTGCATCCTCCTGGCTTTCCACTTTGCCTTTGGAATGTCATGGATTTGCTCTCCACAAAGATGGCTTTTGTGATGCGTTAGCTCTCCGTTATGGTTGGTCTCCTAAGAATCTTCCTGTCAGCTGTGTCTGTGGCAGATCCAACAACATTGAACATGCTCTCAGCTGTCCAAACGGAGCCTTCCCTACCATCTGCCACAATGACATCCGAGATTTGACTGCAGAATCAATGTCAGAGGTTTGTCATGATGTATCTACTGAACCTCCCCTTCAGCCCTTGAGTGGTGAATCTCTCTCCCTACGTACAGCTAACCAAGATGTCGGTGCTTGCTTGGACATCTAGGCTTCTGGATTCTGGGGTTCTCGGTTTGAACCTACTTTTTTTGATGTTAGAATATTTAACCCTTATGCCCTTTCAAACTGTTGTAATTCCTATCGCCAGTATGACACTTCAAAGCGCCGTCAGTATGAGGAGCAGAGAGTGTGAGAGGTGGAACATGGTAATTTTAGTCCTCTTGTTTTTTCAACTTCTGGAGGCATGGGTGCCTCCACCACTGTGGCTTACAAGCGCCTGGCCTTCCTCCTATCTTGTAAGTGGAAATCACCCTACTGTAGGGTGATGAGCTGGGTTCGCTGCCGTCTTGGCTTCTCTTTATTGCACTCTGCTATCATGTGCATAAGGGGTTCTCGCTCCTCCTCTGGTCATCCCTTTAAGGGTCATGTTCCAGCATCAGTTGACCTTGCACTGGGGGAGGGAGTCTTGGGGCCGTTTAAGCCCCATTTCCTTTTTTTCTATTCTGTGTTCTGTAGGTTCTGTTTCAGTAGCTCTGTAGGTGTAGGAATAGGCTAAACCCATTTTATAGAACATCTTAGCGTAGAGTAGAGTGTGGTGGATGGGAGCGCCAACTTGGGCCGGTTCTTCTTTCTTTAACACAGCCAGCATGTTACTCTGACAAGCGGGACTGCACTTGCACTAAATTCATTGGTGGTGGAGCCCTATTGTAAGCACCAATGGATGAATGCGCACCTCGAATGCATCGAATAGCCGAGCGGAGCAGAGAAAAATCAAGACAACACCGAAGCCAACCCAGGACTACAGAGTATTCATCACCCTACTTAGCCAACAGGAGGGAAGCCAGACGCTTGTAGAAAACTGTGGCTTCGTGAGCCAACCCCCTGTTTCCGACATGACGATAGGTGTAAAAGAAGCATGCTCAACCTCACGAATTCTCTAACCATAAGCTCGACGCTTGATATTCTCATGCTTCTTAAAATGGAAGAAAGTGATGAAGAGCTGTTAGATGGGGCAAGTGGATCAAAAACGCTAACATCAATAAAACATCTCTCAGAACGACTACCGCAAAAACCATTCATGGCAATGTCCATGCGAGCCCCTTCTTGAGTATTTGAGGTGGAAAGATGGAATTCATCAGGATTGTGGACGGGCTGCAATTCTGGTTCAGTACACACCTGGGAGCACACCTCTGTCAAAAGGGTAGCAGTGAGGTTCCTTATCTCATTGTGGCGAAGGGAAGGTAGTCCCCCCTTTGGACAAGAGAGCACATGATCCACAGAGAATGAAGTCCCACAAGCACAGAGAGTTGGAGTACGGAGGGGAGGCCAACCGTAATGCAAAGTCAAGGCATCCTGAAATTCGGACTTATGTAGAGCAAAACCATGCTCATTCAAGGGGAGAGTTGCAAGCCAATTTGAAGCCCTCTTCACAGATGCTAGCTCTACTGCACGCTGCAGTGTGGGTTCCAACTGCTGAGGCAATTCAGAAGAAGTCTTAGAGTAAGTGTCTAATTTTGCTTTGCGCACAGAAAATTTTCTAGACTGTTGGAAAGAAATAGCCTCAATAAAGCCCTTAGAATGGTCATGAATGCACAAACAAAGAGGCTCAGCAATATGATGGGAAGCAGCCAACTCATTGTTACTTGTGTTAGTTGGGATAAAAATACCCAGGCCTCCCCAACGAGCAGGAAGAGTAGGCTTTAGGTACTGACATGCACTTGATCCTTTGTTTTCGCTGGAGTTGCTCGTGGAGGTCCTTCAAGGTTGAGATGTTATCTTCAGTAAGCTGCTGTGCATCATTTAGAATCTCAGGCGAGATCTAAAGTAAACTGCAGTAGCTTTTTGAGATGCGCTCTGAATCCTCGTGTAGATGAAACCAGTCTTTTGAGTTCCCCATTGGCCACAGCACCAAAAATGTTGCGGGGTTATGACAATATAGTCGGTGTGCCTGTCAAATGTCGTTGATAGAATTACACCGCGCCAAGGTTCCACTTACGATTGGCGGAATAGGGAGGATTCAAGACCACTCGCGAAGCAAGCCCCTCGTGTCAATACCACAATTGAACCTAGCTTTTATCACGTGTTCAAACATGAGTACACAACATAATAGTGTTACGTACATAGTAAGTTTGTGTTTGTGTGTTCTACAGTTCATCCTCCGCGACAACCGTTCGAGTACCTCACATTGTTCTACATCTTCTTTCAGTTCTGCTACTTCGTTTTCTTTGTTACTTGCCATCTTCGGCTCTCCTTGACTGCCGACCTTTAACGTTTTAACAACTGAAACTAAGGGAAAAAACTGAAACTAAGGGAAAAAACTGAAACTATGAGTACAGTGGAGGGGAGGCAACTATTGAATTTTTTGAGTGTCAGCTACAAATATCCGAGTCGATTTTTTTGCACGGTTTTATAATACCGAATAATTTTTTGCGTGTCACAAAAAACCAAGTCGATTTTTGCTAGTTCTTTACAAAAACCAAGTCGATTTTTATGCGTCTTTAAACTACAAACATCAAGTCGATATTTATGCGTCTTTTAACTACAAAACCTAGTCGGTTTATGATTATGATTATTGAAAACACAGTTGCAAAACTGAGGCTCCTTCCTTTAATGTACATATTTGAACTTCAAGACATACTGTTTGCTATTCAATCTATCAAATCACCAACTAATCAGTTCAACATCAATAACTACATCACTGTTAATTAATTAACCCTACCAATACTAGATCAGGCTCCAGCAACCAACTCTTGTTACCTCAACATCTTAACAACATATCACGACATTCTTATTTTCATCGTTTACCATGCATCCCTGTGGAATGCCATACCCCTAAACATGTCAGTTTGTTTGCTGAAATCTAAACTGAAATCATATCTGTGGGACCATTTCCTGACTAATTTTGATGAGAACAACAACTGCACTCTACATTACTTGTGTCCATGCTCCAGAAGTCACCAAATTAAACCTCCAACTACCAATTTTAATCACTTATAATCTTAACTATGTTAGAATTAATTGTAAGTATTTTATGGTTGTTGGTAGTTACCAACAGACCTTTGGTGTTTTTTACACACTACAAAGCCTAAATAAATAAATAAATAAACTGATATGTTCAGGTAAGGAAAACATTACAAATCACATAGATGAGAGTCAGTTATAATTTATCTAAAAACATTTGTAGACATTGGTATTCAATAGTGTCAGTGGGGAAATTGTTCCAGTTGTGGATCGATTTGGGGTAATAGCTGAATTTATAATGGTTTTATGTGTGTTATAAAAAACCGAGTCGATTTTTGCAATCGACCCATGAAAAGAGGCATAATTTTGCAAAACCAACGGCACACCAAGCGAATGTGTTGGTTTTTACAAAAAATGGACCCATCAAATAGGCATCATAATTTTGAAACAAACGGAACACCAAGCGAATGGGTTGGTTTTTGCAGAAAATCGACGCATTAAAATAGGCATAATTTTGAAAGAAATGGCACACCATAATAAATTAGACCTGTGTACTTCGTTTCCATGTTATTTTTTTGTTAATATGCTTTCTTTGTATTGTCTTTGTATTGTTTGTGTTTTGTTTTAGTATGTATATAATCATATGTGACCCACTGAGCGAAACCCGGTCGTTTTCGCAATATTATTTTGCCGACTGTGCAGGGTGAAATTACGCGTTCTACATGAAAAAATTTACGCACGCATTAATCGCGTTTGTACGCACTGAAATCAAGCTCAAATCAATAAAACCTATACACCAATGGATTCGCCTATTTATGGAGAGTATGAAAATCTTTGTTTCGTGTTCGCACAGCAAAGGATACCGGAATTATTGTTATTTATTTATTTTTATGGGCGCTTATTTACGATGCGGTAAAAGCAACGTTTACTGTAGTCATTTCTTCAAGGGGGTGTCACTCATGCTCTGGCCTGTTGGTTGATCTGCGACCGCGGTCAAACGCTAAGTCAACGATCAAGGCCACAAAATAACTCTTTCAGTTGGTCAAGATGAGACGGAAATATCGAAACCCACAATAGAACTGCACGTAGCTATTAGCAGGTTGACGGAATTAAACGTAACTCACAAGAAGCAAGGATCTCCAAGAAGATGTTTGAAATTGAAAGCTTTAACAGGCATTTGGCCTCGATTGTAATGATTTTTCTTTCACAGCTGTTGGTAGCACGCACCAAGAAAATATTATACTAGATCGGCTTTTGTTGAAACTGCAGTCCTTGGGTGTTTCTGGTGAATTACTTGACTGGACTAAATGTTTTCTAACTACAAGATCTCGGCGAGCTGTTGTAAATGGACAATTCTCTAAATTGCTTCCTGTAGCCTCTGGCGTTCCCCAGGGTTCCATTTTGGGCCCGCTTCTGTTCATTTTATATATTGATGATATTAGACATGTTGTTGAGGATTCGTCTATCATATATTTTGCTGACCATCTCTCCCTTTATCTTCAGGTGTCATGTTATGCAGATTATCTCAAGTTACAGAATGATCTAATGCGTGTCCATGTTTGGTCTCTTAAGTGGCACCCTAAGCTAAACCCAAAAAAGTGTGAAGCTGTTAATGTCAGCAATAAGCGTTCTCCTATCACTTGCCTACTCCATTGGATCCCATACAATCTCATGGTACCAGAAGGTGAAGTATCTTGGTGTAATTATTAACTCGTAACTTAAGTGGAATGATCATTGTCAATATGTTGTCAGTAAAGCTACCAAGTGTCTGAATCGTATACGTCGTGCTATGTTTGGTTGTACACAAGCTGCTAAAATTGGTTCCTACAAAGCTCTAGTTAGACCTCATTTAGAGTACGCTTGTGCTGTATGGTCTCCATACGTGGCTCAAGATAATAGTTTACTGGAGTCTGCTGCACGCTGGATCAAAAGTTTTTGGGATTCATCTACTAATAAATGGTCCAAATCTTCAATTGTTTGTGTCAATGAACTGGGATGGCCCTCACTCAAAGTACGTCATGACTATATATCTATTTGGACTCTGTATTCCATCTTCCATAAGAGAACAGCCATTGATTTCTCTAAATATTTTCAATTTAACACACTATCTACTAGATCTCATTCCTTAACTTTAAACCTTGTGTGTTCTACGATCAACGCATTTAGGCATTCATTCATTGTGGCTGTGCCATTTCTATGGAACTTCTTACCTCCAACAATTTTGTTACAGCCAACTGCAGGCAGTTTTAAGCATAAGCTTCTGTTTTGTAAATAGCTATATCATTTCTTATTTGTAATTTGTTTTGATTGTGTATATGTATGTATGTTCTGTGTATGTATGTATGCTCTGTATGTGTATATGTATGTATGTTCTGTGTTGGGGACCACCTAGTATAGGCTTACTAGCCTTTTGTGGAACCCTTCTTTGGAAAAATTGATAATAAATAAAAATAAATAAATAAATTACAAGCCTAGGTGCGATTGGAAAATAGGTAAATAATCAGAGGTAAAAAGTTTAGTAAGAAACTCTCAAGTCACAGGTCAAGGACGATAAGCGTTGCATGCCAAGGGTCAAGGTAAAAATTTACCCGGCCAAGACTGACCGCGGTCACAGATCTACCTGCAGCGTGTTACGACGTGACACCACCTTGTTTCTTATTTAGAATGGCCTTCTTTGTCAACACAGAGGAACACAGAGGAATACAGGGAAAGCACTATGCCTTGATTGATTTGCCAGTTCACGGCGCACAAATTGAGCCAAGTTTGTAGCTTGTTTTTTCAATTGTTATTTATGATTGATTATTTAAGGCCACATAAACTTAATTATTAATTTTTCATCACCGTCCGCATCGCCATTTTTCTTACCTCATCAATGATTTTTGCACCACTGGTGGCTTAGTGCAGCCATCCAGCATCTTTTATAGTTGGTACCTTGCTAGAGCAGTATAAGAAAACTGCATTCTGAGTCATTTTAGCTAGCTAATTCAGTTATATATATAGTTGGTAAAAAATAAAATCCGCCCTCCTGCACTGATATTTTAAGTGCAGGAGGATGAGAAACTAATAATCAAGTTTATGTGGCCTAAGCTCCTGTAATTTCTTTCCCATAGTTATTATTATTATCAATTTTACCAGAAAGGAAAGCATACACAAAAGGCAAAGCCTGTATGAGGTTTCCACCGACAAAAACAAATATACACACATATACCTACAGTATACTGTACAAACTAAGCAATACACAACAAAACACAAAACAGTGATACAGAAGTTAATTGACACATAAGTAATTATAAAGGTGATGTCAGAAAGACTTTCGATTACTGTCTTTAAGGATATGTAATGGTACAATGTTCCAGAGGAAAGTTGTGTTGAGAAAAAAAGAATACCCCCTAGTTCCCTGACCTATTCACAGGCTTAGGAAATGTGAAGGAACGCTACACTGCTAGATTGAAACCAGATGCAAAACCCTATGCCCTGTTTACACCCAGACACATATCTATTCCTTTGGGATCTAAGTTCGAAATGAACTGGACCAAATGGAGAAGTTGGGAGTTATTTTAAAAGTGGAGACACCAACACCCTGGTGTGTAGGCGTGGTGGTTGCATCAAAAAGTTTGGGAGAATTACAGATATGCGTAGATTTAAAACTTCTGAATGAAAGTGTTTTAAGAGAAGTCCATCCTCTTCCAAAAGTTGAAACCACCTTAGCTGCTCAATTATTAGGAGCCAAAGTTTTCTCAAAACTAAATGCAAACAGTGGCTTGTAGCAAATTTCGCTTGACCCAGACTCCTGACCACATTCCTTACACCATTCGGGAGATTTTGCTGTAGTAAATTACCTTTCGGGATCTCCAGTGCACTTGGGCATTTCCAGAGCATATGTGTAACATCCTTGCTGGTCTACCTGGAATTGTTTGCTGGACTACCTGGAATTTTTTGTCATACTGATGATGTCTTAGTTTTTGGCTGTAATCAGAAAGAACATGACAGCGGGCTCAAAGCAGCTCTCCAAACAATTCAACAAGCTGGACTAACTTTGAATAGTGATAAATGTGTGTTTAACCAAACATGTATGTCTTTTTTTAGGTCATGTCATCAGCAGCGATGGAATTTCTCGGGATCCTCAGAAGGCAAGAGCTATTACCAACACGAGTCTGCCAACTAATGTCACACAGCTTTGATGATTCCTAGGAATGATAAACGAAATGAGCAAATTTTCATCAACCACTTCGAGAGCTTCTTAGTCCCAAGAGAACATGGATATGGGGACAACCTCAAGTCGTAGCCTTTAAGAAACTGAAAGCTGAAATTTCTATCTTAGAGTGCTTTCTCTCTATGATGTGACAGTAGATACTAAGATCAGTGCTGATGCCTCATCTTATGGACTAGTAGTGGTGTTACTACAGAAACACAATGGTAAGTGGAAGCCCATAGCTTTTGTTCCTCACTCATTGACTGACACCGAGCGCAGATACGTATACACAGATCAAAAGGAAGCACTTGCCATAACCTGGGTTTGTGAGAAATTCGTTGAGTACACAGATTCAACTGGAAATTTAAGCAGATCACAAACCTTTGGTGCCTTTACTGGGAAAGGAAAGTCTAGACTCTTTACCACTCCAGGTGTTACGATTTCGTCTCCATCTGATGAGATTTGAGTACACCATCAATCATGTTCCAGGGAAAGAATTGTACACTCCTGATACACTTTTAAGAGTTCCTGTGAATGATCAACTAGATTCACTTACCAAACTTTAGCTAAGCCTACTGTGGTATTATTGTATTTTGTTTGTTTTTCTTATTAATTTTACAAACACAGAGCATTTCAAAAAAATGTCTGCCTTGCTCGTTGCCACTACTGATGCAGCATTGCCACGTTGGACATTAATAGCAATGTTATGAATCAAAAATTGGGTGGCCCTATTATCTCCAGGCTGCTCTGTTACCAAGAGCCAGATTTGATTCAGATTTAATTGTGACCAGGCCTGCAAAAACAGGGCATGCAATCACATAAAATTTTCCTACTTCTTCAAACTTTCATAGCATATGACTTCTTATGCCACTATGTTATGGTCATGCAATTTATATCCATTTAATCGACTTTAAATAATACAAGCTACAGAATAGAAATATTCTATCCAGCACTGAAATATGACATTTTATGTGACAGGGTATAGTTTGTGCCAACATGCCCTGTTTTTGCAGGCCTGGTCACAATTTATCTTAAGTTGAATTTTTTGTTTTAACTCATGACATACGACATAGCTGTACATAAAGCATACAAAGACAAAGTACAGAAACAAGACTGAATACGCACACACAACCAAATGTATGACAAATAGCTACAAAACAACCAACGAGTAATGTTATAGTTACTATTGGTTAGATTGTTTACACATGAAGGCTGCCTATACAAACATGTTGGTGTAGCTAGACTACGTGACAGCCATTGTGTCCACGGCAAGTTTCGCCCTGCCCCTACAAGCGGCGGCCGTAATCAGTCAAGTTAGTGGCCAACAATACTGAACAGGGAGTCAATCAGTTCTGGCAACTAATTTACAAACAGAAACTTAATTTGGGTAATATAATTCTGAAGAGACTGCTCAGTGGCTCGTGACATCACTGGACTGTGGACGCCATATCGATCCACGTGTACTGAACTGAGCCCCAGGCTATTAACACTAGAATGGCCAGATACAGGCTAATATTGACGGGTGAGGTCTACTGTATCACGTAACGTATTTTGTCTTTTGTATATAGCTAGCTATACCACAGATAGGGTACGGAGAATATACTATCTATGGCTACACGCCAGGAATAGCTGCGTAGCTAACTGTCATGCCAAGTCACGATGGGGTTGCCTTTTTTCAGCCTTTCTAGGTATTTGTCCCATTTCACTTTAGGATATTTAGCTCAAAGATTTTCGCTTAGGCTCCTAGGCTATGGGTAAACACCTCGAACAGGCTCTGCCTTCTGTGTACACCCTCCAGTGCCTAACTGGTAAAGTGGATAATAACAATAACATAACATTAAGCACTAAATCTAGAGACGTGGTACCGGTGGTACCCACTGTCCCCTTTGCAGTATTTTGCAGTAATTTGTAATAGCTTGCTTAACTCAGGCCCGTACATCTTGCCGTACTAGCTAAAATAAGGCCAGGCAAGCTTCATTACTTGTTTCTCATCCTCAAAAATTCAGGGGTTACTATTCAGTGGACTGGACTACTGGACTGACATATTTTTGGTTTTTGCACATTCTATGGTTGGATTTATGGAGTCTTGTTATAGTTAGCACCCTTAGGGCACCTGCAGCCCATTTTTAAATGCTGAAGACGAACAGTGGAATATGCAAAAACTGTCTCTAGTCTTGGTAATTTTGCTATTGTTTATTATGCCACAGGCAGGCAGTGCAGAGAATATGACAGCAATAGTTCACCTTCGATCAACTTACTCCTTCAAGATATCCTTAGAGCAAGCTTGAGGAACAAGCTAGTCTCACTAGTCTTGCTGCCAGACTTCTGTTGGGATTATCAATTAAAGATTATAAGCATCCACATTAAAACTCTCTAAATGGTAAGCCCCTGCACTGAATTAGAGGCGAGTCTAGAGGTTTAGCCACGCTGGTGAGACTAGCTTGCGCCTCAAACTTGCTCTAACAAGGATATCTTGAAGGATGTTGTCTACTGGCAAGTTGATTACTAGTGAACTATTGCTGTCACATTCAATTCCCTGCACTTATACCTGCAGCGCTACTAAATACCGGGAAGTGGTGTATAGTGGCATAATGAACAGTAGTGAAATTCAGAGACGGCTTTCGCATATTCCACTGTTCATTTTCAACCTTTAGAAGTGGGCTGCAGGTGCCGTAAAGGTACTCACTAGCAAGACTCCGTAAATCCATCCATAGAATGTGCAAAAACCAAAAATATGTCAGTCCAGTAGTCCAGTCCAGTGTTCCAGTCCAGTAGTCCAGTCCACTCAATAGTGACGCCCCAAAAATTCAGATTTCCATGCGGGTGGGAGGTCATTTTTCTTTATTCATTATTAAAGAAATTATGTACTCCAAATCAAGCTGTCTTTTACTATAAACGTTAGCTATAGCTAAAGCCTTACAAGAACTAGTACTTATGTTTTGCCACAGTTTCTGAGGTGAAAGTGACATTTGCTGTGCTGTAAAATGATAGCCAGCCTTCTTAGCATCAAAATAGCTACGTGTACACGTGACTGATAATAGCAATAATGAAATTAGAGGTGGTAGGATAAAAAGGTATGCAGGCAAGGATGAGAATCAATTAATCAAGTTTGCCTGGCCTAAGCTGTACATGTTTCCAGCGTGAAACTTGCAATCTCTGCTGGTTTATCTTATTAACATAACTTTACTGTAATAGTGATAAGCATTGCCAGCTTGCTGGCTACATCAGAAGCTGGTTTTGAGTTTGATGGTGGACTCCCGGACATGATCAGGGTGAATGTGAGTTACCCATACATATAGGATATACAGTTGTATTTTTTATGCCCTGAGCAGGAATCACAAGGCACCCTCTCAATTACTGTTGTTAATACAGACATGCATTCAGGAGACTTCATCGTAAATTACACAGTAATTGAAAATGGTAAGACTTTAGCTATAAATGTACATTATTAAAACTAATGTTGTAGCTACGTATCTATGTACAATAATAATATTAATACAGTTTTTTTAAACAAAATGCAATTAAATTTATGCAGATGGAACAGATGCCAGTGGGGATTTTGAGAATACTACTGGCCAACTGATGTTTAATAATGGAAATGCTTCCCAGATCATACTGCTGCAAATTATCGATGACGTGGCATTTGAGGTGCATAATTATGTCCATTGAATATGCTTATTACTTAGTCACATATTGGTTTGTGTAAGAAGTGTATAAACTTAATAGGACATGATAGCTCAATTTACTAATGCACTGACCTTAACTATTATTGGGCATTTAGTTTGCATGTGACAGTTCACCATCTGTTATGATAGTGGTCAGATCATTGTTTGATGTTACATTGCAATAGCAATTTGTGGGTCATTGATATGTTGATGATTTAATGTTGTGTAATAAACTAACTTGTTAAGCTTAGGCTTGTATGTAAACTTATTACAAAATTAAATAGGGCATACAATGTGACTATTATGCATTCTCTTGCTTACAATGCTAATTTTAAATCAACACCTATCAAAAGTCTCTATTAAGAGTTACCTTATACTGTTGAATAATATTTAACAAAGTTTGTTGGTATAGGAAATATTGACAGTTGAACAGTTATATTACAGTTAACTCTCTTGTACAGTACCTCTACAACTTAACACTGTTTACTACACCAATAAGGCTTTATTCAGTTATGCAAAATCCTCACTAATCTGTACAATATTTGGACCAACAAAGGTCAAATTACAGATGTTTCACTCCATGGATATTTTACTGATACTAGGACATATTGTGTTTGTGCATCTATCACTTTACAGCTCACCATCTATTACCATTAGGTTGATGAGAATTTCACTATCACTCTCAGTGGTGATCAGATAGGCCAAAGGTCAATGTTGACCATTGTCATATTGTGTAATGATGCTGGAGGCACATTAGCATTTCAAGAGTCATCATTAATTGTTGGTTAGTGATTATGAGCATTCTAAGCCATTATTCCATAAAGGATTTTAAATGCTATTGCTTGTAGTAATAAATCAGGAAAGTAGTTTCTTGTGTTAAAAAAAACAACAACAACCTGTATTATAATTCTGAAATTTTTATTCTGCATACTTTATTTTAAATTAATAATCGGATTTCCCATAAAAAATGGTTAGCCTGCTTTTTTACAGGTTAGTTGTTTAGAATGTATCCTAGACTACGTTAGAGTTCTGTAATGGTTATTGCATACCAGGTGAAGATTCTGGGGCAGTCAATGTCACAGTGATCCGTACAGATAGTATGGTAGGAACAGTGGGGGCTAGTCTTTGTGTGACACCTCGAACTGCAACAGAAGATGATGACTACATGTTGGAACAAGCAACTATAGAGTTTATGGATGGGGAGTCTAGAGCAGTGTTCCAACTTACTGTCATTAATGATAGCCTGCAAGAAGATAATGAGGTAGATGAAAAATTAGGTTTTAATACATTCTGTTGTATATCATTCCTGTACTGTCATAGTACTGTAAACATAGATACGTAATGCACGTTTGAATGGATAAAATAACAGCAAAGAATTTTAAAACATCTTTCAGAAAACAATTTGCAATGCTATCTGTAATACATTTGCAACTATTAAATATGATATTGTGCAAATGTGATACATCTGTTATGAATGTTGTACATTCAAATTTGTTTAAAAGTTTGTATAATAATTATCTACATGTCACATTAAATAAATCAAGAACAAAAGTATCATAACTGAGGAATGTGACACTGGAATGTACACTAGACTTTACACTGTGGTGTGAAATGTTTTTGTGGTAGAGTTGCTTATGACTTATTACTTGTTGATCAGTTCACATTCTTATAATGTGTATAAACTTTAAGGTCACACACTTACTGACCTCTTTAAAAATATACTGAAGTGTTTAATAAAGCTCCCTAGTGTGCCTGTAAGTAAAGCATTACAAGGTGTCTGATGTATTTCCTTACATTGGGGTCACTTTGAGTTATCAACTACAATGCCAGTTACAGACTACCACAAGTCTTAGTGGTGCTATATAAATGACAAACTTAATGGGTGTGTTACTATATATTAACTATTACATAACACTTTATGGCTTTCATTGAGTGTTGTAAGAACCGATGTACAGTGGATTTATTACTTCTTGCAACACAGAATGCAAAATTCAAAAAGCGTTAAGCATCATATGGTTTCTTTAATTGACCAAAGAATGTTGTTCTATAGTCCATATTAGGGTTGATAACAGTAAACAACCACCATAATGGGAGTGAACTATACATGTCTGTGGCTAGGTTACCATTGGCTATTAGTGAGAACTGTGTCCAAGGTACCAGCATTAATTCATTGTTTACAGTAACTATAGTACAAGTTTTGCAAGCCATGCATGCATGTGTAATCTAACTAACTACATTTTAAATTCAAAGTCGTGTTTGTAAAGTAGGCTGCACATGTACTACAGGTGGCATGCATTACATGTGTGTCAGAGTTGGTTCATTCATGTAGCCCAAGTCACATGACAATGGTGCAATTCACATTGTAGTGTTGTACATTGTACATATGCGTGGGTGAAATCAATTTGAAAGAGTGTACTTTAATTTCCATACTGTACACCCGTCTAAACACTTCAGTAAGCTGCAGGATTGATTTATTTTGATTTTACTATGCCTTGAATGCTTATTTTCTGTTTGATCCTACTTAAATGTGCTTTTAACAGTGAACAAGTTAACCAAATCCAGCCACATTATTGCATTCCTTATAGCACTAGTAATGCTTATGAAGCCATTCAGCAATTATGACACATGTGACCTAGTCTGGGAAAACCAGCGATGCTCCAGCGATAAATATCACCCAAAAAATGCCTTGACTTCCCCTTATGATGACATGACAGTGTTGATTGGGTAAAATCTAACCTAAAATGCCTTCAGATCAACTTGAAACATTTTCATCAAGTTGCTACAGAAATTAAAAAAAAAAATTCAACAAAATTTTCTATTGCCCACCTGATGCATTCAGTCAAGTGTAGCAGAAAAGTGGCTACAGCTACCGCCCTACTTCTTTCACAGAAACATTTCAAATATGCTTAAGAAGGAACTTTTGGCATATTGATAGCCATGCAATAATGTGCACTATTTATCCTTCCATATCAAGACACACGGTAGTGTGTCGTGCGGCCCAAGAAGCCGGCGCGCAACACCCGTAGTATATTGACAGGAAGAAAGAAAACGCAACATTTGCACCTCCGTAGCTCTGTGCTGCCTTGATGAAACAAGACGATTTTTACTGTGAACACTCCCTCCACCTTCAGCACTCCATATTCCAAATTAGAGCGAAATCGCTTCACGCGTTCCCGAGATATGCGACTTCAAAAATTGGCTTAGTTTCTTCGTTTTTTTTTTCTTATTTTTCTTCCTCTTCTCGCACACTTACAAAAACTGCTATAAAACGCGAACGCCATATCTGATTACCTTGACATTTGGCACACAGAAGGGGGGTATAAAGGCGCATCCCTGTACCAACTTTGGCGAGGATACGATAAACAGGAAAAGGGTTATGATCGATTATTCACGAAAAATAACACCAATATGTTGTCACGCCTACAGGGTAAACCGCGTATGGGAAGAAGCTGAAAATCGGTGGGTAATTAGGTTAACTATTGAACATCAAACCTTTTGTGGTTTGAAAGAAATCGAGTTAAAAACCAGGAAGATACCACGAAAAAACCAACAGTGTATAACAATTATGCAATCGACATTAGCTAATAAAATAAACTACTACTTACCACGCCTACCAGATAAACCGCTAGGGGGAATGCTTTGAAAATCGCTGTATAGATGGAGTAATCATCTTAGAAAGGCTCTTCAATGGTGTAGAAGAATCAGACTTAAAGCCACGGAGTTATAACACGAAATCCAACTTGGTGCAGCAAGTGCGAGATCAAGATACTCTAATAGAGCAATCATCCTAATAGAGCAGTCACCCTGAAGAGAATTCAAGAGATCAGCTAGAAACAAGCAACCTGTATAGAGATCAGCTAGAAACAATTCACCCTGTAGAGAGGTCAGCTAGAAAAAGTTACCTTATAGGGAGTTCATGCAACTATGGAAAGGGATAGTTCAGCTAGAAGAAATCACTTTGTAGAGTTCAGCTACAAAGAAACTACCATGTAGAGAGTTCAACTACAAACAAATCGCCCTGTAGAGAGATCAATAGAAGAAGTTACCCTGTACAGAGTTCAGCTACAAAGAAACCATCATGTAGAGAGTTTAGCTGCAAACAAATCACCTGTAGAGAGTTCAGCTACAAACAAATCTCCCTGTAGAGAGATCAGCCAGAAGAAGTTTCCTTGTAGAGAGTTCAGCTACAAACAAATCACCCTGTAGAGAGACTACAAACAAATCACCCTGTAGAGAGATCAGCGAGAAGAAGTCACCTTGCAGAGAGTTCAGTTACAAAGAAACCATCATGTAGAAAGTTCAGCTACAAACTAGTGACCTTGTAGAGACATCAGCTAAAAGAAGTTACCTTATAGAGAGTTCAGCTACAGAGAAACTATCATGTAGAGAGTTCAGCTGCAAACAAATCACATGTAGAGAGTTCAGCTACAAGCAAATCTCACTGTAGAGAGATCAGCTAGACGAAGTTTCCTTGTAGAGAGTTCAGCTACAAACAAATCACCCTGTAGAAAGATCAGCTAGAAGAAATTACCTTGTAGAGAGTTCAGCTACTAAGAAACCATCATGTAGAGAGTTCAGCTGCAAACAAAATACCTGTAGAGAGTTCAGCTACAAGCAAATCTTTATGTGATTCCTGAGCACACCAGCAGGGCTGACTGCTCAGTAAACAATAATAATAATAATAATAAATCTCCCTGTAGAGAGATCAGCTAGAAGAAGTTTCCTTGTAGAGAGATCAGCTACAAACAAATCACTCTGTAGAAAGATCAGCTAGAAGAAGTTACCGTGTGGAGAGTTCAGCTACAAAGAAACCATGTTGTAGAGAGTTCAGCTGCAAACAAATCACCTATAGAGAGTTCAGCTACAAACAAATCTCCCTGTAGAGAGATCAGCTAGAAGAAGTTATCTTGTAGAGAGTTCAGCTACAAAGAAACCATCATGTAGAGAGGCTGCAAACAAATCACCTGTAGAGAGTTCAGCTACAAACAAATCACCCTGTATAAAGATCAGCTAGAAGGAGTCACCGTGTAGAGAGTTCAGTTACAAAGAAACCACCATATAGAGAGTTCAGCTACAAACTAGTGACCTGTAGAGACATCAGTTACCTTGTAGAGAGTTCTGCTACAAAGAAACCATCATGTAGAGAGTTCAGCTACAAACAAATCACCTGTAGAGAGTTCAGCTACAAACAAATTTCCCTGTAGAGAGATCAGCTAGAAGAAGTTTCCTTGTAGAGAGTTCAGCTACAAACAAATCACCCTGTAGAAAGATCAGCTAGAAGAAGTTACCTTGTGGAGAGTTCAGTTACAAAGAAACCATCATGTAGAGAATTCAGCTGCAAACAAATCACCTGTAGAGAGTTCAGCTACAAACAAATCTCCCTATAGAGAGATCAGCTAGACGAAGTTATCTTGTAGAGAGTTCAGCTACAAAGAAACCATCATGTAGAGAGTTCAGCTGCAAATAAATCACCTTTAGAGAGTTCAGCTACAAACAAATCTCCATGGCGATTTTAAGGAATCATTGTGTAATAACTTCCCAGTGCCTACAGCTGTGCAAACAAAATTTGCACCAATTGTTCATCTGTTCACTAGCTATCACTGAGTGGGTGTATACATTTCTGATACCCAACATTTGCCCTGTTTTGAGCAGCTTTTTCGAGCGGGTAATAATATCACAGGTGGTAGTAATAGGGTGGGAGGGTGGGGGTGGACGGTGGTCTTAATATACGGGTATAAAATGAAGCAAGAAGACGATTGGAATCTAGAGGCCAAGTTTGGGCTCTCCATGGCCCTCCATGGCCCTAAAATTACTCCAAATTGACTGAGAACACTATTGGCGAGCTCTCTGTGAAGTCCCAGCTCACTACACACCATTATCACAAAGCCATGACCATTTAATGGTGCCAATCTCACACTCGTGGCTTTGACAGGGTCGGAAGAAAGCTGCTACAGAAACCGGACTTGTCAGTGCTGAAGGAAGTACAGTGTGAAATATGATAGTGTATTAGACCAGCAATCCATTTCTGGTAAAATCGTAAGTTTGATTTTGTGTGTGTGGAAGCCTTGTTATGTGAAATCCGGTCACATATATATAATTTGTACATTTACTACTGATACAATCAGATATTTAAAGTAGATCTGCTTCATCTTTTTTTTCTTCCTGTGGTAAAGAAAAAGACAGGTTAAAAAAGTCCCAAAGCCGGCCTATGGTATACAAATACAAAAAGAAATGAAATCTAATCCAAAACAGCCAAGCTGTAAAAAAACAGTGCAGCCCTCAAAAAGGCTATGGTGAAAAAAGATGTGAAATTCAAGGTGGCGACCAAGAAATGGCTGTGATGGTAGGTTAATGGTAAAAATTTTAATAATGGCACTTTAGGTGATTTTTTTGCCAAGACCAAGTGGTACAAAAATTCACCTGAATTGTCGTTATTAAAATTTTTACCATTAACCTACCATCACAGCCATTTCTTGGCCGCCACCTTGGATTTCACATCTTTTTTCACCATAGCCTTTCTCAGGGCCGCACTGTTTTTTTACAGCTTGGCTGTTTTGGATTAGATAATATACTATCCGCACAAAAACATCCAAACTATGAAAAAGGCACAACTTTAAAAATCCTGTGTGAATAAAGTTGTGAAATCAAAGGTGACAACCAACAAATGGCTGCAATGATGATAAAATACTAAGTGTGCAAAAATTTTGATCCCATTCTCTTGGACCCCCTAAACAAACAAAACAACACAAAGAAGTGAAGAAATTAAGCTAAATTTTGAGAGCTCGTATTTCACGATTGTATTAGGCTATCTTCTTGAAATATGGTATGTGGGGTGCTGAAAGTGGAGGGAATTTGCAGTACAAAAATTATTCCAAAGGTGGTGCAGAGCTACGTATGTGTGGAATTGCATTTTCTTTCTTTCTGAAATATACTCATTGTGTGGCACACAAACTTTCTTGGCTGCATGACACACTATCGTGTGCCTTGATTCCTTAATGGCAATTTCTACAGGTATCTTTATAAAACTTTCTGTCAATTGCATAGTAATAACTTGATGGCATTAAATGTTATGTGTCATGAATATGTAAATTTTAATGTGTTCATATGCCATATAGTCATAGGCCAGGTCATAAATATGACCAACCTGCAATGATATAAATGTGTAAAAATCATTGCTGCAGAACTATTCAGCCATGTATAATATTATTTTTGCAGACTTTTGAGATATCCTTATGTGAGACTACGTGTGGGGTGAATATTAATGCTACCAGAAATACAATTAATATCACTATATGGGATGATGATAGTAGTAAGTCATTAATATCAATTCAAAAATAATATAGCTTAACTTTATTTGTTGAAGCTTTGGTAAATGTATAGAATCTAATAACCACTTGGTGATTTTTTCATACACTGTAGTTTGTTTCTATTTTACCCAATGTAGGACCATGTGTGACATTTTTGACAGATGTTGCTGTAGTTTATTTAACCCACTCACCGCCACAACCGTCATAAGTAGGACCATAAATGAATGCAAAAAAGGACCATAAATGAATAAGTGCAACCATAAATGCCTCTAGTATGGCTGGGGTGGTATTTATTGAGTACCTAGATATTCATAAGTGCCACAACGTCTATTATTCAATGCCTATGACTTTGTGGCATACATTTAGCACTAGTGAGCTAAGCTATATATTATTTCTTTAGACCAAAAGTGCTTCATTTTTACAGCCCACAGTAATGATCATGAGATGCATGCAACATACAGTACTTACAGAAGAGAAAGATTCTTGTTCAATAGGAATCTTAAGTATTATTGACACTTTACAGTGACCAGCACTGAAAGTCTGATATCAACATGTGTTGCAGCCTTAGGATTACCTAACCTAATTTCAAGGACTTAGACTTAGTGACTGATAAGGTGTAACAGAAAAGGGACTAAAGTAAGGAAAAAAATCCCTCCAACCCCAGGATTATACCTGCAGTTCATCCAATGTCTAGTCAGGGCCACACTCAGTCTCCTCCAGGATTTTAATGCTATACACTCTGCGGTTGACAACACAATGAATACAGAATGCATGCATATACATGTCATTAGAAAATCTGAGAATATGTCTCCATAAGATCTGTGCAATTATTAAAATGTCAATCTACATATGTACATTTGAACTACCGTAGTTGTATGTTCTGACTACCCAACCTACCTTGATGTTCAAAGTGGAGAATGTGTGGAAACATGTCCACCAGGTTATTATGGAGTAGTGTCTGATAGTGATGGATCTGTTACTAGGACTTGTGAACAACGTAAGTGATTTCATTTTTGTTGCACTCAGATCATACTTGTGTGACATACACAAATTTGAGTTGTTTGTTTCTATGACATTGTTGTCATTAGTGATGATCAGAAACAAGAAGCGTGCATGATATTTTTACAAGCAGATTTGTTACCATTAATTATGCCATACTTTTAGTACAGTAGTGGTGCTTCTGTATACGTACAAATTTTTTAGGGACATAATTTTCACAGATTCCATAGTTACTTGACTTTCTGAAATTTTTTCATTCTCAACAAATATTGAGTGATGCTCAAAATAAATCCACGAAAATCCTAAATTTCTTGCTTCAAAAATTTGTACTTAATATTTCAGCCTAAAGATTAAGCTACTTATGGGAATAATGTGTATGGATGTTGAACTGTCGAGTACTTTATTTGTGTACTGAATAATTAATGTACTGAATATTGATTTTTTGTAGTTCCAGCAAACTTTTCCTGCTCTTTTAATGCTACACAATATGAATTTGACATTGATGTCAACTCTCCCATTGGAACACTTGTTTTTGAAGCACTTTTCTTACTGCAAAATCCTACAGAGTTCGATACGCTACTCCTGCGATTTCCAGGTTCAGGAGGAGATGATTCTACATTGTTCCTAATTAATGGAATAGGATTAGATCAGATTGTTAGACCAACTGACCAAACTTTATTAAATGTTACACTTAATGGAGACCTGAATTCTTGTGAGAATCGTACGATATGTCAATTTCAGTTGGAAGCCATTAAGTTTGGAGCTGATGATCAAATTACAACCATTGCAAATGTTACACTCCATAAAACAGGTACACGTAATTATGGGTCATGAGGCATGTAGTGTAAGTTTAATGGTAATGCAGAATCTTAGCACTGCAAGTATACGTGTCCACCCTCCCTCCCCCAAAAATGGTGTCATCAAAATTATCATAATAAAAGTATTATTGTACATTAGGCTCGTGTTAATTATGTTGGCATAATTTTTGACATAGTAGGGGATAAAAGCCACAGTGCTAGTATAATTGCAGATAATTAGGTAAATTTCCACCACAATAACAAAGTCAAGGAGTAACTTGTTTTGGGCAGTGAATTGATTCCTGACAACAAGTAGAAAAATGAACTACAGTCTTACTACAAGTTTACACTCAACGGAATGAATGCTTTTCATTGTGGGTTTGAGTTCTATAGGACACATGCAGTCATGGTGCAAAGCAGTTTAGTTGAGCTTCAATTGGTATTGTCTAATGTGTCTCACTGTCTGATTTTGGGTAAAATGCGATAATGATATTATGATTATTGGAAAACAATAGAATGGAAGCTCTGATGATAAATAAAGTTAGTGTTGAGTCAGATAGCTAGCTAGTTAGTGTATGTTTGGACAAATATTTAAGTCTCTGCAAGTCTGCATTGAGACTGAGGTTAATATCAAACCATGAAAATATTTCAAAAAAATTGAAAATTTCTAATAAAACAGTCAAACACTCTAATATAACAGTCATCGCATGCAACAAATATGATAAATATTTTAAGTGTTCATCCCGAGGAGGCTAATATTATGTCCTTGGCATGGTGCTGCAAATGCAAGTTACATATTATCAAGAGTTAATAATATAGAGAGGAGAGTGTCTAACGCCGTATAGTCCTGTAACAGATGATTGCGCAGAAGTTAAACGGCTTCTTTTCCGCGTAACGACAGACTGGCTAGTATATTTTCGCATTTAACCACAAAGGCTATCCCAGACACAAGGGCGTGCGTTCAACTCGATGTTCAAGTTCACCACGAAGAGCATCGCTCTGTTGCGTAAAGAAGTGTGGCTGTTAACCTCAAAGATAACTCTGGGGGAAAGCGTCTGAGAAACCAATAAACACTGAACCAAAGGCGGAGTATCGCTTCGAATTTTCACTGCGTCACCATGTTACCCTACCTTTGCATTCTTCAATTGAAGGAGCACTGTTCCCTGTACATACAGCTCAGTCTTTAGTTCAGTCTTCGAATATTCTCGAGGATTCATCACAGTGCGGCTAAACTAATTGCGGTAAGGAAACGAACAAATACTAGAAGCCTGTACGTTACACGGAAAGGAAGCCGTTTAACTTCTGTGCAATTATCTATTACAGGCCTATACAGCGTTAGACACTCTCCTCTCTATATTATTAACTCTGGATATTATACTGAACAGTTGCATACCAGCTGCTACAACTCAGAATATTGATCAGAATCATTCATAAAGCATACATAATGTTTTATATATTATACATAAGTATTTATGCACAAAATTTCGAAGATATTGTATAGACAATTATATGTCTATAAATTTTGAAGGACTATAGATAAGCCCCTATGTAGACCTCCTGCTCTAATGTGCCTTCTATCTCTGGAGTACATCCTGTTTTCAAGCTATGTTGTAGTTGAAGTGACACTTCTCCATTCACTTTTTATCATATTCTCTGCACAAAGAAAAATGCATGAAATAAAAGCATAATGCATTTCTGAAAAGCATAATAGGCAGAAATAGGCAGAAATTTGAAAAGCATAATGGGCAATAATAGACTTAAGTCCAGTGTACTTATATCAAGACACACGGTAGTGTGTTGTGCAGCCCAAGAAGTCGACGTACCACACCATGAGTATATTAATTAACCCATTCACTGCTATAGACGCCATATGGTACATTTGCTTATAAACACTCCTTGTGTTAATTATTAGACACTCTGTGGCTTTCATGATTTGTGGTAGCAGCTAATGCGCTTATATTGAAATGGTCATGCCCCCTGATAAGCAGGAACAGTGATAAACGGATCTAGGCTTGAGCCAATTATGCTTTGAAAATTTCCTATTATGCTATTGAGTAGTGCTCAAAAATCAAGCCTATTATGCTCAAAATTGTGCTATCAAAATCAAGTTTATGCTTGAGAGCTGACTGTTTTATTAGAGTATATCTGACTGCTGTATTAGAGTATGTGACTGCTATATTAGAGTATCTCGATCTTATTTCCATAAAGTGTGAATAATCAGTCTAGAAATAATAACACTGCAAGGTTTTTGATATGAAATGCAGTAATAATGTGCATTGTGTTCATGTTGTGCAGTATTTTTGGGGCTATGCGCATAGCACGTTTTAATTAAAATTCTTGAAATTAGCCCTATTATGCTGGCATAATGCTTTTGCTATCCTATTATGCTTGAAATAATGCCGGCATAATTGGCGCAAGCCTAAATGGATCTCTAGCGCAGTATTGCACGTAATGTTATGTAATCAATGGATTTGTGTTCGCCTGTAATTACCATTCTGGTGGCTACTTCAAAGCGATACCGGTGTTATGAGTGAAAGGAAATGGTAAGGAGATAGATTAGACTTGTTTTAACACTTTACTGGGTGGATTTCACATAACGGATTAGTGGCCTCGTGGGTTTATGCACATGTGTAGTTGGTAAAACACCTGAAAACCAGACTTCCAGTGAATCACTTCAGTTATTTATGGGCTGACTATCTCTATTGTGACATTATAAACACTTTAAGACTGTTGATGTATGTTAAGTTACTGACTAAGGTTTGTTTGCCAATTTTTTAACTTTGTAGTTATGTAACTGCGTTGAGGTTACCATTAAACAAACCACAATACCACAAATGGATCACTGTTTAATGGTGATTAATATTATATATAGTTTTATAGGATTATGTTGTATGGTTGGTAGTTTAAAACACTCTGATTGGAGTATCCCAGAAATTTAGCGGTAAAGGGGATAATGCAATTTTCACACCTATGTAGCTCTGTGACCCCTTATCCGATTGGAACCCAATTTGCTAGAGACGTGCCGGCCAGTTAGGGGGTATATATACCAAATTTGATGAAAATCGCTCCAGCCATTTCCGAGATACAAGCAAACAAAATTTTGTTTTAATTTCTTCATTTTTTTCTTTTTCTTCTTCATTTTGCACATTTCGCAAAATCCGCCATAATAACATGAATGCGTACTCCAATCGGGCTGAAATTTGGCACACTTAAAGGGCTCATTAAGGCGGATCTCAGTACCAACTTTGATAGGAATCCAATGAACATTCATGGAGTTATGACAGATTTTTATTTTTATTAAAAAAATTTTTTTAGAGAGGCAGACAGATTTTTTCACATAAGCGAAAACGTTAAACAGATGCAAAATAAAATAAACACATTAAAAGATGACTCAAGCTGAACTTCTGCCAATCAGCAGAGGTAGTGGGGCGCTCCACATGTACAGGTCTCACGGTCCTACTGCCCCGGATAGCCAAGATGGCAGAATGGAGTAAAGAAAAAGAGATGGAACATCGCATTAGTGAAAGTGTCTTGGTGTAGGGTGTGCCATGTTTCTTAGAGTAAATCGGCTAAGCAGCTATAGAATATAGTTGCCTCCCTATCAAGTCCGCCAAATGTAGAAAAGGCAAGAGGAGTAAATGAACCACACTCCTCACTGCAAACCCTATCACCATATTCCCGCTTCTTCTCTAACTCATGCCTTCGAAAAAGTGATGCAGGCTGAGTCTTAAAGTACGTAGCTTGGTGAATTGGGGTGAAAAACTCTTAAATAAAAAAAAATTCACCCTGGTGTCTACCCCAAAATCCAGTCGAACGAATATCTGCACGATCTTCATCTTTTATTTTGCGTAAAATAAGGCCGAAGGTCTGTTATGCACACAGGGTAAATACCTTGGAGGAATCAGTTGAAAATTACTACGTAGATTGAGTAGCCATTGTAGGAGTGCCTTTTTGTAGTTTGAAAGGAATCGAGATAAAGACCATGGAGATATGACACAAAACCCAACCTGTGTCACAATTACGCGATCGATTTTTATGAATAAAAAACTATTAGTTTTCACGCCTACCAGGCAGACCGCTTAGAGCGATGAGCTTAAAATCGATATGTAGCTGGAATAATCATCACAGAAAGTCTTTGCAGTAGTACAGAAGAATCGGATTACAGAGAAAATGAAAGATAAGAGATCGAGATACTCTAATAGAACAGTCACCCTAATAGAGCATTCAGCTACGTTTATAACTTACTCCATTATAGAATTATATTACATTGCAGTTATTCTGTAGGGAATTCAGCTACAAACAGTTAATCTGATAGACAATTCAGCTACAGGCAAGTCACCCTGTAGAGAGTTCACCTAGAAACAAGTCACCCTGTAGAGAGATCAGGTAGAAGAAGTCACCTTGTAGAGAGTTCAGCTACAAAGAAACCACTATGTAGAGAATTCAGCTGCAAACAAATCACCCTGTGGAGAGTTCAGCTACAAACAAAATCACCCTTTAGAGAGAACAGCTAGAAACAAGTCATCACGTAGAGAGATCAGCTAGAAGAAGTTACCTTGTAGCGAGTTCAGCTACAAAGAAACCATCATGTAGAGAGTTCAGCTGCAAACAAATCACCCTGTAGAGAGTTCAGCTGTGAACAGATCACCCTGTAGAGAGTTCAGCTACAAACAAATCGCCCTGTGACCAGCTAGAAGAAGTCATTGTAGAGAGTTCAGCTACAAAGAAACCACCATGTAGAGTGTCCAGCTGCAAACAAATCACCATGTAGAGAGTTCAGCTATGAACAGATCACCCTGTAGAGAGTTTAGCTACAAACAAATAACCCTGTAGAGAGATCAGCTAGAAGAAGTCAACTTGTAGATAGTTCAAAGAAACCACCATGTAGAGTGTACAACTGCAAACAAATAACCCTGTAGAGAGTTCAGCTACAAACAGATCACCCTGTAGAGAGTTCAGCTAGAAACAAGTCATCCTGTAGTAGAGAGTTCAGCTACAAACAAATCACCCTATAGAGAGATCAGATAGAAGTTACCTTGTAGACAGTTCAGCTACAAAGAAACCATCATGTAGAGAGTTCAGCTGCAAACAAATCACCCTGAAGAGAGTTCAGCTATGAACATATCACCCTGTAGAGAGTTCAGCTAGAAACAAGTCATCCTGTAGAGAGATCAGCTAGAAGAATCATCTTGTAGAGAGCTTAGCTGCAAACAAATCACCCTGCAGATAGTTCAGCTACAAACAAATCACCCTGTAGAGAGATCAGCTAGAAGAAGTCACCTTGTAGAGAGTTCAGCTACAAAGAAATGATCATGTAGAAAGTTCAGCTACATTTAAAGTAACCCAGCAGAGAGATCAGCATCATCCTGTACGAAATAATATTGGCGTATAATAAATATATGTAATTTGTATAATATTACTGATAAAATCAAAAACAGTTAAAGTATTAAATTTTAAATCTTGATTATAATGATTAATCTTATTCTTCTCCCTGTGGTAAAGAAACAAAGATAGGTTAAAAAAGCCCCAAAGTTGGCCATAGGCCGGCTTTGGAGTATACAAATACAAAAAGAAGTGATATCTAATCCAAAACAGCCAAGCTGTAAAAAAAGAGTGCAGCCCCCAAAGGCTATGGTGAAATAACATGTAAAATCCAAGGTGGCGGCCAAGAAATGGCTGTGATGGTAGGTTAATGGTAAAAATTTTAATAACGACAAGTCAGGTGAATTTGTGCCAAGACCAAGCGGCACAAAACTCACCTGAATTTTTGTTATTAAAATTTTTACCAATAACTTCCCGTCATAGCCATTTCTTGGCCTCCACCTTGGATTTCACATCTTTTTTCACCATAGCCTTTGTGACAGCTGCACTCTTTTTTTTTACAGCTTGGCTGTTTTGGATTAGATATATATACCAAGTGTCAAAATTGAGTATGAAATCAGAAAGTCCTTACAAGAACACCTATGTGTGTATCAATAGTCAAAATTTGATATTTGTTCTGTTTGCCTGTCAAGAGTCAGCTGTACAAATTGTCTCAAAAGTGCCTCAAATTCAATTTGGACTTATGTAAGAGCAAACCAACTATAGTTCAGTAAAAGAATTCATTATTTATAGAAACATTGTGTGAGCCTAAAGAATTTGGCATTCACCACTGGGGATAATTGTGACCCAGTCTGGGAAAACCAGTCTTATCGCATATTTAAAAGTATTGAGAAATGGTGATTTTAAATAGTTATTGTGTTGTAGCTTGCCATTGGTTAAGCTGTGCGTTCCAAATTTTCACATGTTTTATACCAATTTCTTACCTTCAAGAGCATCCACACTAGAAGTAGTCAACACTTAGTTTTCCCACCATTTTAGATAGTTTTTAACTTGATGTTGACTGTACCAGGCGAGCTTCAAAAGGGGTGGGCTGAAGGCGGGCAGCGCACTGTTTATAAGTTTAAAGAGGAAGGAGTAGCGATGAATTAGGCCAAGTTATGGGAATTCAGGTCTAAACTGGCTAGAATGAAAGGAGATTTACAGCACAGGCCTTTATTCAATTTATACCACAGAGCACACAGCCTGCCCCAGGCTGGCCAAAGCTTCATCAGGGCCCCAGACTTGTCATACAGATTGCCACTGTGCTTGGGAAAAGCAGCCAGTGAAATCAGATCACTCAACTGTAGCTGATATTGATTATGAAATTGATAGTTTATTCATGTAGCTTTTTGTTGTTGGTGAGAAATCAAATCTGCTGTCATGGGTAATAAGATCAGTTTTCCCAGACCTAGTCACAATTTACATATGCAATGATAAGTTATGGATAAGATAAACAAATAATGGTGGAAAAGGCGGATACGGTCGGACGTGGATGCGGACACGGACACGGGCATTTTCAAAAAGCACTTTTACATTTATATAATAGTTATCTAATCAAAAACAGCCAAGCTGTAAAAAAAGGAGTGCGGCCCTTGAAAAGGCTATAATGAAAAAAGATGTGAAATCCAAAGTGGCGGCCAAGAAATGGCTGTGATGGTAGGTTAATGGTAAAAATTTTAATAACAACAATTCAGGTGAATTTGGTGCCGCTTGGTCTTGGCACAAAATTCACCTGAATTGTCGTTATTAAAATTTTTACCATTAACCTACCATCACAGCCATTTCTTGGCCGCCACCTTGGATTTCACATCTTTTTTCATTATAGCCTTTTCAAGGGCCGCACTCCTTTTTTTATAGCTTGGCTGTTTTTGATTAGATTTCACTTCTTTTTGTATTTGCATACCCCAAAGCCGGCCTATGGCCAGCTTTGGGGCTTTTTAACCTATATATTTTTCTTTACCACAGGAAAAAGAAAAAGAAAAAGATGAAGCAGATTTTATAAATACTTTAACTCATTCTGATTTTATCAGTAAATGTACAAATTTTATATATAATGCATATATCAAGAGTTCATTATATTATGAACTCTTGCATATATTTATTATATGACAATTAATCCCCACAGGATAATTTACAGCTGATCTCTCTACTAGGTGGCTTGAAATGTAGCTGAACTCTCTACAGGGTGATCTGCTTGTACGTAGATGAACTCTTTACAGGATTCTCTCTACAGGGTGACTTGACTCTAGCTGAACTCTCTACAAGGTAACTTCTTCTAGCTGATCTGTCTACTATTGGTGACTTGTTTCTAGCTGGTCTCTCTACAGGTGATTTGTTTGTAGCTGAATTCTCTACAGGGTGATTTGTTTGCAGCTGAACTCTCTACATGGTGGTTGCTTTGTAGCTGAACTCTCTAAAAGGTGACTTCTTATAGCTGAACTCTCTACAGGGTGATCTTTTCATAGCTGAACTCTCTACAGGATGATTTGTTTGCAGCTGAACTCTCTACATGATGATTTCTTTGTAGCTGAACTCTCTACAGGGTGATTTGTTTGCAGCTGAACTCTCTACATGATGATTTCGTTGTAGCTGAACTCTCTACAGGGTGATTTGTTTGCAGCTGAAATCCCTACAGGTGATTTGTTTGTAGCTGAACTCTCTACAAGGTGATACTTCTAGGTTATCTCTCTACAGGATGACTTGTTTCTAAATGAACTCTCTACAGGGTGATTTGTTTGCAGCTGAACTCTCTACATGGTGGTTTCTTTGTAGCTGAACTCTCTAAAAGGTAACTTCTTCTAGCTGAACTTTCTACAGGGTGACTTGTTTCTAGCTGATCTCTCTACAGGGTATTCTGTTCATAGCTGAACATTCTACAAGGTGATTTGTTTGCAGCTGAACTCTCTGCATGGTAGTTTCTTTGTAGCTGAACTCTCTACAGGGTGACTTGTTTCTAGCTGATCTCTCTACAGGGTGACTTGTTTCTAGCTGAACTCTCTACAGGTGATTTGTTTGCAGCTGAACTCTCTACAGGATGATTTGTTTGCAGCTGAACTCTCTACATGATGATTTCTTTGTAGCTGAACTCTCTACAGGGTGATTTGTTTGTAGCTGAACTCCCTACAAGGTAACTTCTTCTAACTAATCTTCTACAGGGCGATTTGTTTGTAGCTGAGTTCTCTACAGGGTGTTTGTTTGCAGCTGAATTCTCTACATGGTAGTTTCTTTGTAGCTGAACTCTCTACAATGTGACTTCTTCTAGCTGAACTCTCTACAGGGTGACTTGTTTCTAGCTGATCTCTCTACAGGGTGACTTGTTTCTAGCTGATCTCTCTACAGGGTGACTTGTTTCTAGCTGAACTCTCTACAGGTGATTTGTTTGCAGCTGAACTCTCTACATGGTGGTTTCTTTGTAGCTGAACTCTCTACAAGATAACTTCTTCTAGCTGATCTTTCTACAGGGCATATTTGTTTGTAGCTGAGTTCTCTACAGGGTGATTTGTTTGCAGCTGAACTCTCTACAATGCGACTTCTTCTAGCTGAACTCTCTACAGGGTGACTTGTTTCTAGCTGATCTCTCTACAGGGTGACTTGTTTCTAGCTGAACTCTCTACAGGTGATTTGTTTCTAGCTGATCTCTCTACAAGTTAACTTCTTCTAGCTGAACTCTCTACAGAGTGATTGATTTTTTTGCAGCTGAACTCTCTACATGGTGGTTTCTTTGTAACTGAACTCTCTACATGGTGATTTTTTTGTAGCTGAACTCTCTACAGGGTGATCTGTTCGTAGCTGAACTCTCTACAAGGTAACTTCTTCTAGCTGAACTCTCTACAGAGTGATTGATTTTTTTGCAGCTGAACTCTCTACATGGTGGTTTCTTTGTAACTGAACTCTCTACATGGTGATTTGTTTGTAGCTGAACTCTCTACAGGGTGATCTGTTCGTAGTGGAACTCTCTACAAGGTAACTTCTTCTAGCTGATCTTTCTACAGGTCATATTTGTTTATAACTGAGTTCTCTACAGGGTGATTTGTTTGCAGCTGAACTCTCTACATGGTAGTTTCTTTGTAGCTGAACTCTCTACAATGTGACTTCTTCTAGCTGATCTCTCTACAGGGTGACTTGTTTCTAGTTTAACTCTCTACAGGTGATTTGTTTGCAGCTGAACTCTCTACATGGTGGTTTCTTTGTAGCTGAACTCTCTACAAGGTAGCTTCTTCTAGCTGATCTTTCTACAGGGCATATTTGTTTGTAGCTGAGTTCTCTACAGGGTGATTTGTTTGCAGCTGAACTCTCTACATGGTAGTTTCTTTGTAGCTGAACTCTCTACAATGTGACTTCTTCTAGCTGATCTCTCTACAAGATGACTTGTTTCTAACTGAACTCTCTACAGTGTGGTCTGTTCATAGCGGAACTTTCTACTGGGTGATTTATTTGCAGCTGAACTCTCTACAAGGTGACTTCTTTTAGCTGAACTCTCTAGAGAGTGATTGATTTTTTTGCAGCTGAACTCTCTACATGGTGGTTTCTTTGTAACTGAACTCTCTACATGGTGATTTGTTTGTAGCTGAACTCTCTACAGGGTGATCTGTTCGTAGCTGAACTCTCTACAAGGTAACTTCTTCTAGCTGATCTTTCTACAGGGCATATTTGTTTGTAGCTGAGTTCTCTACAGGGTGATTTGTTTGTAGCTGAACTCCCTACAACGTAACTTCTTCTAACTAATCTTCTACAGGGCGATTTGTTTGTAGCTGAGTTCTCTACAGGGTGTTTGTTTGCAGCTGAATTCTCTACATGGTAGTTTCTTTGTAGCTGAACTCTCTATAGGGTGACTTGTTTCTAGCTGATCTCTCTACAGGGTGACTTGTTTCTAGCTGAACTCTCTACATGATGGTTTCTTTGTAGCTGAACTCTCTATTAGGTACCTTCTTCTGACTGATCTGACTACAGCGTGACTTGTTTGTAGCTGAATTCCCTACAGAATAACTTGCAATGTAATATAATTGAGTAAATTATAAATGCAGCTGAATACTTTATTAGGGTGACTGTTCTATTAGAGTATCTCGATCTCGCATTTGCTACACGTAGTTGTCTTTCGAATCATAACTCAGTGGTTTGTAATCGGATTCTTCTGTACTACTGCAAGGACTTTCTACGATAATTATTCCAGCTACATACTGATTTTCAGCTCGTTGCTCTAAGTGGTTTGCCTGGTAGACACGAAAATTAATAGTTTTTTATTCATAAAAATCGATCGCGTAATTTTGACACAGGTCGGGTTTTGTGTCATATCTCCATGGTCTTTATCCCGATTCCTTTCAAACCACAAAAAGGCACTCCTACGATGGTTGCTCCACCTACATATCAATTTTCAACTGATTCCTCAAAGGAGTTTACCCTGTAGGCGTGACAGACCTTCAACCTGATTGTTTAATTCTGTACTTGTATTGTATATGTTGTTCTGTTTTTGTAATTGTATTTTTGTAACAGTAAAGATTGTATGTAAGGGTATCACCTTGTACAGGCACATGCCTTTTGTGTATCCCTTTAAACAATTTGATAATAATAATAATAATAATAATAACCTTATTTTATGCAAATAATCGGTCATAACTCCGTGAATGTTCATCGGATTCCTACTAAAGTTGGTACAGAGATCCGCCTTAATGAGCCCTTTAAGTGTGCCAAATTGCAGCCCGATCCGAGCACGCATTCGTGTTTTATGGCGGATTTTGCGAAGTGACGAAATGAAGAAGTAGAAGAAGAAAAAAACGAAGAAATTAAAACGAAAGTTTGTTCGCTCGTATCTTGGAAATGGCTGGAGCGATGTTCTTCAAATTTGGTGTATAGACTCCCCTTGCTGGCCGGCACCTCTCTAGCAAATTTGGTTCCAATCGGATAAGGAATCACAGAGCTACATAGGTGTGAAAACTGTATTTTCTTTCTTCCTGTTAATATACTCACGGGTGGCACGCCGGCTTCTTGGGCCGCACGACACACTACCGTGTGTCTTGATTTTTCATATCTAATGCTGTCTTTACAGCAGTCTTTGCTTCCAGACCCAGGAGTCGATCTTGTCATAGCGCTTATCCATATATAAGCGCATGTGCAAAGGATAGACTAGCACTCTAAAGACCATATAGTGTTGTATATGTGCTCTAGAAATCTAATTCAGAGTCACAGAGATTAATCTAGCATGTCCCAGCCTAATCTCGTAGACCAGGTCCTAGAAACACTCAGTATAAATGCCTGCGCCTTACACTAAAAGGCGTAAGATTGTGGATTTGGCCTGCTAAGCTAAGTTGCATGGGGCATACAAGCTAATCTCTACAACTATATAACTCTGTATTAGACTTTAGAGCATGTGTGCAACACTATGTGGTCTTTGGCATGCTGTGGAGTGCTGGTCTAGTCATTCGCACATGCGCTTATAAATGGATAAGCGCTATGACAAGATCGATGCCTGGGTCTGGAAGCGAAGACTGCTGTAAAAACAGCATTAGTTATGGAAAATAACTGTTATACAAATGTAAAGTGCTTTTTGAAAACGTCCGTGTCTGCGTCTGACCGTATCCGCCTTTCCCAACTACCCAATAATGGATAAGTATGCTAAAGCCTTTAGACAATGGCATTCAGAGAATGCTTTGATACTTGCAAAGTATTTTTTATTCTGATAAGAGACCTGTACACAGGTGTCTTATTGGGTAAAACATCTAGCCACAAATTTTGACAAACTATTTGCAGACTTTGTGGGTTACTAACAAAATTCCAGGTACAAGGGCCATTGTCTAAATATGTAACTAGGACTTACATTGCTAGGATTCTTCATTGGATAAATGCCCCTCAGGAATGGTGTAATAGTCACTTCAGCTCCACCTCAGTTGTTGTTTTCTTGGGTTGTCAGGATGATGTTTAACTACTTGAAATTTGGTAAATAATGAAAAGAACTTTTTAATTGAATTTGAGGCACTCTATATACTCTAGCTGTACTCTTAGACATTACGACTGCTTTATTAGAAAACAAAACAATATAAATTATTTTCACTAACAACATTATCACACAGATTATTGGTGAAAAGTGCTTACATTTCAACTAGTGGTATACCATATTTTACCAGATAATAGCCACAGCTACTATAGCCTTCAGCAAGGAAAACCCTGTGGCTGCTATACTAAAATGGCTACTATCCAAGGGCAGCTACTATGGGCTCCATTCCCTACCAGATTCTTTAATTGTCTGTCATATCCTGCATTTCACTCTGTACTTCATCATTTCCTTCTTGTATACTGTTTTGTTTCTTTGCATATCTTTTTATTTGTAGTAATTGTTTTTCATGTGTATGTGTGTATGTACTTTGTTTGGGAAGCACATTAGTAGGCTTTTGTGTACCCTTGTATAGTGATGAGTCTAAGTAACTTGTTTCTACCAAATTTTCTTTCCAACTATTCTTGTGTTTCACCTATTTTGCTCAAGACACATCTATTTTGCTCAACATTAAACTTTGATAATTGACCATTCCTAAGTGTAAAGCTACAATCTCACCTTGTAGTGACTGTTCTATTAGAGTATCTCGATCTGCACTTATATATAGCAAGAAGCTAATGTAGCTATATTTTGTGTGACTGCTCTCTATTAGGGTATCTCGATTCTTCCTATAACTAGCTATGTACTGTTGATATTTTATTGCCTGTGACTGTTCTATTACAGTATCTTGATCTGTTGTGCAGTTTTGTCCACTTCAGTTTGCTCAGTGCTTTTACTCACCCATTATGCCAGAATTTTTGTTGGCAAAATCAATGCATCCCTAACCTTGTATTTCAACAAATATAATCTAATGGGCTTGTATGGAAATAGACCATGGCATTTACATGAATTCACAAGTGTCTGAGTTTGTTTAGTCACCTTCAATGATATCATTCATTTAACTCAAAATGCTATTTCCTGGCTTAAAACTACTTTGTCTGGTTTCTGCTTCAAATGTGTCTTATCAACACTTGTATCAGTACATTCCAATACAAGTTGCAGCTCTTATCTGAGGGCAGCTCTTAATTATGAGTATAATTCTAGGCTGTGGAGTGGCTACTATTTGGGGACAGCTATTATTCGAGCATCGACTATTAACTGGTCAAAAACGGTACATACAAATATAATGTAGGAATGCTAACAAACAGTATGCAGCTACAAACAAAGCTCACATAAAACATCCTCCAGTAATACCAAGAGTATAATTATAATGGGAGGCAGAGTGTCGAACTGTGCTATAGGCTGTGAAAAATAACCCCGAAAAAGTAACCCACGTACCTTTGTTTCTTCTTGTAAACCTGACCACTGTTGATCTCTGAGATTTAACACTTTAAAAGTATTGACGGGTGGTCCGGATGGAATCACAATGGCTATAATTCCATTTAGACATGTCATTTTTCCTAGTAGAATTTTCAAGGTAGGGGATGGTGACCATAATGAAATCTTTACCATGATAAAATCTCCTCCATGATGAAATCTCCTCCATGATGATGTTTGCTTTCCAGGTTAGCTGCTTGTGTCTTTCTCTTTGCTGGTATATACGGCAAGTTCCTCTGTGTGATGTGCCATACTTTTCTTGAGTACACTGCTTAGGCTTAAGATAATTGTGCTTTGAAATTTGTTTATTATGCTTTTGAAAAGTGCTCAAAAGATTAGCCTACTATGCTCAAAATTATGCTTTCAAAATTAAAATTATTCTCTAGTTTTGGCTGTTTTATTAGAGTATATCAGTCTTTCCTGATTGTTGCATTAGAGTAAGTGACTGCTCTATTAGAGTATCTTGATCTTTTTTTCCATGAAGTGTAAATAATCAGCCGAAAACAATAAAAATAATAACATTACACATTTTCTTTACATGAAATGTAGTATTAAGGTGTAGTGTGTTCATGTTTTGCTGTATTTTTGGCACATGCATTGCACATTTAATTAAAAATCTTGAAAATCGTTCAATTATGCTGGCACAATGCCTGATGCTTTTGCTAGCCTAATATGCTTGACATTGGTGCAACTTAACACTTTTCTTTCACTCAGTAGTCACATATACAAAGTGCACCCTCTCAGTTTAAAATTACTCACCAAACAACAGAAATCACTGAGTCATTTGAACAAGCCTGTAAGACTTTGTGTACACATTTTTTACAGCTTATAACACAGTTTGACAATCGCCCTTCCCCATTATATACTCTTGGTAATATGGATATATTCAAACTCTTTTTAAATGCTACAAGTCTTAATACTGTTCTTAATACTATTGTGTTCACTTAAACTATTTCACTATCAGATGATTCAGTTACGCCTACAATGACATCTCCTGGTGATACTATGACAATGATGTCTACTGGTGATAGTGTAATTCCTACAATGACATCTCCTGGTGATACTATGACAATGATGTCTACTGATGTTAGTGTAATTCCTACGATGACATCTTCTGGTGATACTATGACAATGACGTCTACTGATGTTAGTGTAATTCCTACAATTACATCTCCTGGTGAAACTACGACAATGACGTCTACTGATGTTAGTGTAATTCCTACAATGACATCTCCTGTTGATACTATGACAATGATGTCTACTGATGTTGTGGTAACTCCTACAATGACATCTCCTGGTGATACTATGACAATGACGTCTACTGATGTTAGTGTAATTCCTACAATGACACCTCCTGGTGATACTATGACAATGACGTCTACTGATGTTAGTGTAATTCCTACAATTACATCTCCTGGTGAAACTATGACAATGACGTCTACTGATGTTAGTGTAATTCCTACAATGACATCTCCTGGTGATACTATGACAATGACGTCTACTGATGACAGTGTAATTCCTACAATGACATCTCCTGGTGATACTATGACAATGACGTCTACTGATGACAGTGTAATTCCTACAATGACATCTCCTGGTGATACTATGACAATGACGTCTACTGATGTTAGTGTAATTCCTACAATGACATCTCCTGGTGATACTATGACAATGACGTCTACTGATGTTAGTGTAATTCCTACAATGACATCTCCTGGTGATACTATGACAATGACGTCTACTGATGTTAGTGTAATTCCTACAATGACATCTCCTGGTGATACTATGACAATGACGTCTACTGATGTTAGTGTAATTCCTACAATGACATCTCCTGGTGATACTATGACAATGACGTCTACTGATGTTAGTGTAATTCCTACAATGACATCTCCTGGTGATACTATGACAATGACGTCTACTGATGATAGTGTAATTCCTACAATGACATCTCCTGGTGATACTATGACAATGACATCTACTGATGTTAGTGTAATTCCTACAATGACATCTCCTGGTGATACTATGACAATGACGTCTACTGATGATAGTATGACAATGACGTCTACTGATGTTAGTGTAATTCCTACAATGACATCTCCTGGTGATACTATGACAATGACGTCTACTGATGTTAGTGTAATTCCTACAATGACATCTCCTGGTGATACTATGACAATGACGTCTACTGATGTTAGTGTAATTCCTACAATGACATCTCCTGGTGATACTATGACAATGACGTCTACTGATGATAGTGTAATTCCTACAATGACATCTCCTGGTGATACTATGACAATGACATCTACTGATGTTAGTGTAATTCCTACAATGACATCTCCTGGTGATACTATGACAATGACGTCTACTGATGATAGTATGACAATGACGTCTACTGATGTTAGTGTAATTCCTACAATGACATCTCCTGGTGATACTATGACAATGACGTCTACTGATGTTAGTGTAATTCCTACAATGACATCTCCTGGTGATACTATGACAATGACGTCTACTGATGTTAGTGTAATTCCTACAATTACGTCTACTGATGTTAGTGTAATTCCTACAATGACATCTCCTGGTGATACTATGACAATGACGTCTACTGATGTTAGTATAATTCCTACAATGACATCTCCTGGTGATACTATGACAATGACGTCTACTGATGTTAGTGTAATTCCTACAATGACATCTCCTGGTGATACTATGACAATGACGTCTACTGATGTTAGTGTAATTCCTACAATGACATCTCCTGGTGATACTATGACAATGACGTCTACTGATGATAGTGTAATTCCTACAATGACATCACCTGGTGATACTATGACAATGACATCTACTGATGTTAGTGTAATTCCTACAATGACATCTCCTGGTGATACTATGACAATGACGTCTACTGATGTTAGTGTAATTCCTACAATGACATCTCCTGGTGATACTATGACAATGACGTCTACTGATGTTAGTGTAATTCCTACAATGACATCTCCTGGTGATACTATGACAATGACGTCTACTGATGTTAGTGTAATTCCTACAATGACATCTCCTGGTGATACTATGACAATGACGTCTACTGATGTTAGTGTAATTCCTACAATGACATCTCCTGGTGATACTATGACAATGACGTCTACTGATGTTAGTGTAATTCCTACAATGACATCTCCTGGTGATACTATGACAATGACGTCTACTGATGTTAGTGTAATTCCTACAATGACATCTCCTGGTGATACTATGACAATGACGTCTACTGATGATAGTGTAATTCCTACAATGACATCTCCTGGTGATACTATGACAATGACATCTACTGATGTTAGTGTAATTCCTACAATGACATCTCCTGGTGATACTATGACAATGACATCTACTGATGTTAGTGTAATTCCTACAATGACATCTCCTGGTGATACTGTGACAGTGATGTCTACTGATGTTGTGCTAACTCCTACAATGATATCTCCTAGTGATATTATGACAGTGACGTCTACTGATGATAGTATAACTCCTACAATGTCATCTCCTGTCTTTTCTGAAGCATCCAGTATCATCATGACGCTTTTCAGTAAGTATATGTGACCAGGCCAGTAAAAATATGGTATGTGAGCACAAACTACTTGTTGCACAACATATCATATCTCCGTAATGAAATAAAATATTTGCATTCTGTTACTTGCATTGTAATGCCACTTAAATGGTGAATAAAGGTTTCAAACTGCATGACAATAGTATGACACCATACAAAGTTATAAATCATGGTAATTTGAAAATGTACACAAATTTTATGTGCCCACATGCTCTAATTTCACTGGATTGATCACACAATATTGTTGTGTTGATTTGAACCTAGTAATAAAAAATTGGTAATTTAACATGCTAACTTGAGCATGTACAAGCATACCACAACACATTACTGCATGCTTGCCTACACAAACCGCCCTTCCACCGCACCAAGCTCTATAACATTACGGCATGCGGCCACAACATATTACAACAACACATCACTTTACAGACCAGTTATACAGACATACATACATATACATACAACTCTTTGGGTGAGGTAGGGAAACTGAGGTATGATACACTAGCACAAATAGGCAATGAGTATGTGTTATCACTGTCACAGAAAATTTTACATAATACATCCAGTATGACTTATGCCAAGCCAGCAGCAGCAACATTCAGCAACCATATTGCAAACATACAATTATAACAAGGATTAGCACATTCAGTTGTGACACATTAAATTTAATGACAGTTAGCATTTTGTGATAACACACACACAGCCTTGGACTAGGCAGCTATTGACTTTAATTATTCAGCAATTTGCTCGCAATTTCCCCCAAAGCAATTGTAAACAGTTACACGAAAATTGACAAAAATGTACAGTATCATAAGTACATAAATGTATATGATGCAAGCACAGATATAATGCGTCAATTAATATGGTAACTACCATTATGGAGTATGTATCTGCAACTTGTATATTATTATACAGTTAATATACGCAACAACATATCAACCAATACTATACCGTAAGACAACATCATTGCTTGTCATGCAAAATAGCATATAGGTCATTAACTATCAATAATACCAAATGGGAATGTACGAAAGGCATAGAGTAACTTGTGTGTACAAGCCAAGTAATAACGAACAATGAAGGTTAACTATGAGATGAGTAATGTGTGTTATTGTTGTTATACAGTTACATAATACTCAGTCACAATGAAACGATGAGTGTTCATACACAACAGTTGTTAATCATGCCAGAACAACAACGACAACAAGCACTACATTCACTGTGCAAGCAATTGGTAACAGCAATGTCGAACGCACTAAATATTGGTCATAAACAGATGAAACAGTCATATGCAACATACTAGCAAAACATCGATCATACCAAGCGTGATATTCATACATAGCAAATGCTACACTAGTACACTGTAACCACAAAACATTCTCGACAGACATCTTCTGTAATACCAAGCTCACAAATCGTGAACACACAGCAACAACACAGGCCGTAGCAAGCACAGCATGTGTACACAACAATTGTCAGGTGCAACAAACTCAACATTCATATGCAACAGACGTACATATTTAGCAAACATTGATCGCAATGAACACTGATTGCAACAAACATTGATCATAACAAATGCAACAGTCATACAAAACAGACATTCATACACAACAAACACTGATCACAACAAATATCAGTCGCAGCAAATATCGGTCACAGCAAATATCGGTCGCAGCAAACTCAATATTGATATACAACAAACATTCATATGCAGCAAACATTGATCGCAACACACTGAACATTTATACACAACAGACATTCATACGCATCGAACATTGATCGCGACAAATGCAATGTTCATACATCACAGACATTCGTACGCAACAAACAACAATGGCTGCAGCAAGCACAACATGCGTACACAACTAATGCATTAATACACCACAAGTATGTACATTCACAACAGTCATGTTTCGCGACACAGGCACCACAGATTATGAATAGCCATGACAATGTGTACGGACACACCATATCAGATAAATAAAACCTCAATGATAACACAAACAGTTTTGATGTATAGCCTAATAGCATGGCCAGTAATTTCTAAATCCCACCTCGATTGTAAGGAGAAAAAAAATGCAAAAGAAGGTCAGTAAAGTTTGAATAGGTACTTTGTGGTAGCAGGTCTGTTAAACACCGAACAGCGGTGTAGTGGATAGTGGAATGGCAGTACTCTGAAGGGTAATGAAATATAATATTTATAATTTTGATTAACAAGTGTTGAACTCTACATTTCAACAATCTCTGTAGTGATGCAGCAATTGCTTCGCCATCTGCAGTATTGATGGGAACAATAAATGCACATGTGGATGTTACTCCTTGAATGCGGTAAGGGCTTCTAAATGTGCAATCCTGGTTAAACTTGGGAGGCAGTTCTAATGTGACTGTAGCACAATGAGAAATTTTAGAATAGATGTCGTAATGGACTGCCTGTACAATGAACATGTATGTATACTTTAGGTGACAAGCAACTATGATTATGATAAGTTGGCATCATGGCAGTGAAAATTATACATGCACCGTGGTATGTGATCCAATGGGTTGGGAACAATGTTGACTGTAGATATGCATATTAATTGTTAGCTATTAATGCACAATTGTGAAGAATGTAGAATGTGCAACATAAGTATTATTACAAGTGGAATTGAGTAAAATCGCACTGGTTAACCGCTCACCATCATGTAAAATCTCACTGGGCTCCTCGTAAGATGGAACATTTATGTATTATATTTTAATCACTAATGGTAGACTAATGAAAACAGGTGAAAACCAATTCCCACTGTCACCTCCCAGGCCAGAGTGGGAGTAGGCCAGAGCGGAAGTAGTGAGTATTGTACGTGTCATGCTGGAGGCGGCACCGAGGGAGATCAATGTTATATTAAAGCTCTCAGAATGATGGATACAAAGTGCAACTATATGGAGCTGTACGCAAGAAGGGAAGAGTGATAGAGAAAAAGTCAATGCTGGATTGGAATAGTGACAGCAGTGATGAGTCAGTCCTTTACTGCTAAGTTCCAAGTTCCAGTGGTAACGTTAACATCCAAGTTTAATAAGCTACATAAATAGCATTTTAATTGCTAGTTAAATGTATGTGTGCACTTTCATTTTGCAAATGTGTTACAAGTAGTCCACAGATATGGGTTCTCATTTCACCTTGCATGGGACCTTGTGCCTGGGAAATCCTATAACTTTGCCCCTGCTGGAGTGAATCAGATAAAGGAGAACCTATACCTGTAACTTAAAGCAAAGCACAAACACCATGAGTGATGATAGATGTGAATAGGACCATGAAAAAAATCTGGGCAATATGACGTACAATATATTAGAATAACTTTCCAACAGTTTTGTCAATACAGTCAGCATTTATGGTGAAGATACATTAGGCTATGGGGATTAATTTACCCTAAAGTGGTAAGTCCTGGTTGTAGTGATTTTTGTTTTTTGGAAGCAGTCTGATTTTGTAGCAGTGTAACCCGATTTTGCTCCAAAATTTCCCTGCCTTATCATATGTAATTAAACTGGTGTCCAACCATGCCTATCATCACTTTGGCATTATATTACACACTTTGTTACACCACTGTGTTCTTTAAGCATTTAACTACCTTGTACAATTTTTTAGTAGGCAGCTAACAACTGATGGGCAGCATCGAAACCGGTTCAGTACCTAAAGCAAAGCGTGGCTTTGAACATGCCCACAACCTTTTTAATGACCGGCTAGCATGGCTCCACACATCCATACAAGCAGTCTCACAAGTGGGCGTTGCTCATGGAATAAGCTGGCCAGCTATAAGACTATCAAACTGTGGCTGATATTATAATCCTAGAGTAGTGGACGTGGCTCCATGAAAGCAACAGGTACAGTGTTGTGCATATCTGCTGGCTGCTACACACGTGGGGTCAAATGGGCGTGGCTTTATGTATGTCTAGCTATAGCCTATAATCCGGGGACATGGCTCATGAAGGAGCAGGCTGCAGCATTAAGAAACATTAAATTATGAACGTATATATATATATTTTTTGTATGAGTAGCCTGTTGAAATGGCATGTCACTCTAAGCATTGGATGCCATTAATATTTTTTACGGAACCTGGAGTTCTTGATGTAACAATAACATTGTTACAGAATAATGCGTTATTGTGGTAGGCTACTTACCTTAATTGATTTGTGTGTTGCAATGTGGGAGATGTAGTAGAAGCCTGAAGAGTGGTAATTAGTACGGTTTCTTGGTTACGACAAGGGCGACGCACAGGCGACCTTAACCGCGATGGGCTTGTTTTAAGTTTGAAGGTGAAACACTGTTATCAAATAGCATTGAGTAAATAAGCGGCTGCGAGCTACCTAATGAATGGGCTGGAACCTATGTTTGCCCTACAAATTTGATATAGTCTATCTCAGGCTGCCCGCAAACAACCTGCACATGTGATTGCTCGAATACGTGAGCTATTTCAACCACGCAGTCTTTGGGAGGCCGCCTACACATGTAAACGTAGGTCGCATGGATTCTTTGCTGTTGGCTATGCTTCATCTGTGCCACAATCATACTGAATAGTGTATCGTGAGCTTTAATTCCGTTGAACATAATCTACCACCTAGCTACTAACGAAGATACAGTATAATGTAACTTAGCTGGTTTCACGCTGTAGCTATCCGGCAGGTCAGTGGATCAGTCTCATGTGCACAGGGATCATCACTCAAATTTTGATATCGTTAACTTCACAAGCTTAGATCCTCTACTGCCTGAGGAATATTCGAGGATCATTGACCCTGGTAAAGCACCAAACAATCATAATGTAACAGTAATAATAATGATGAGCAAAGCCTGACCTGTTACTATATTAGGATTGTGGAATTTAACTATGATGTGCACTTATGCAATCAGGTGACAGATGGTCACACATGGTGTTACATGTTGACAACTCACCCGATGGAAGCTAGCTTGTTAACTTTTGTTTGTTGCTAGGGCAACAAACTACATTAAAAAGCTGTGTTTAAGATTGTGTAGATGCATAGGTTTGAATAAAGAGTTCATATTTGAGGGAAGTATCTAATACCTGTATAACCCTTTCAAATCACATTGTGTTATAGTATTGCATCACATCTATATATTTTAGCATAATTTCAGTAAACTACAGCACAAGGCTTTACCATGAAAGAACCATTGATAATTGCTGATATGTCCAAAGGAAGGCCTGCAACCATTTCCAAGTGTTTGGTATTAGTCACTACTCTTTTCTATAGTGCCTATTAGTAATATAAGTCACAGGCACTGTGCTACTGCAATCAAAATGAGCCAGTGGAGGTGAGACAGATCAAAATTCAAATTTATGAGCCAGCACGATTTACTCCTGGCACTAAAATGTATCCCTGTATACTATTTCTGTTTGTGAGAAATCCGCTTCTCCTAAATTATACGTTTGTGATGAATTTCTATAATTTATATTGTCTCTTCCATGTACAGAGAGATAAGTATAATAATAATATGATATACTGATGATTTTGTCATTGACAGGTTCTACAGTCAGTGCCACTTCACCCACCCCTACACCATCACTATTGCCAGGTATGTATACTGTTTTTTTTGCATAATATTTACCCAGTCTGAAACAATCAGCCTTGTCTTGTTGATAAGGTAGTACCTTGAAATTTTATCAGCTTACAGCTTTGCATAGTTTCAGTAAGAAATAGGAAGTTATGACGTACCAAAGTTGGATACCTGGTTTTATCAGACTAGCCGGGTCACATTATGCCAAATGATAATGACTTCAGACACCTTTTAAATGTACAAAATTGGAAGCAGTAAAACAATACCTTTAAATTTGATGCATGCGGTTTTTTAAAATGGAGAACCAGAAGATGAAACAAAGTAAACTATGTATACATGTATCTATGACAATTTAATTCAAATTTAGGGATGCATTAATTTGGCTGGAAAATGTTTTGGCATAATGGGTGGGCAAAAGCAATGAGCAAAATGCTGGCATAATAGGTGCAATTTTTCTAAATTGGACAAAAATTGCACGAGATACTGTAATAGAACAGTCACTTGCTCAACAGTACATAACTAATTGTTACAGGAAGAACAAGTAGCAATCGAGATACCCTAATAGAACAGTCACATATGTTGAGCAATATTAGCTAGTTTCTTCCTATACATGGTATGTAAGAGCAAGTACAGATCAAGATACTCTAATAGAACAATCACTTTAAGGTGAATTAATGAAATTGTAATTTGCGCTTGGAAAGATTAACGATGAGCAAAACATATAATTCTCTTGAGAAAAATATGGAGCATAATATGTGAAAAATCAAAGAATTGTTGAAAAGAAATATAGGTGGAAAAAAAGCAAAACAGACTCGTCCCTACTCAAATTAGGTATATATGGGGTCTGATGAGATAATAGAAGCTGGAGGTTATTGTTATTGCAGAAGGGCACACTGAACAGTATGCATATCAAAACTAAAATTTTGTTGATTTTCTTACTCATAGCACATTGATGTGGCATACTAGTTTACAAATACTACCTACAGGGGTGTATGTGCCAGGTAATTCAAAGGGAAAGAACTAAAAATAGTATAAAGATACAAGTATGCTTATAATTATTATGCTATCATATGTGACCGAATTTTGGAAAATCACCCATATGGGCGCATTTGACACCTAAAATATTTAATGATCAAATCACAAACTTTATACTGAAAATCTACTTATTAATAGCTGTAAGCCATTCCCAATGCCTTAAATTACAAGAAAATTCTTGAAATATTTTTAAAACTGTGCCCTGCTCTTATTAGCAATCCACTAAACATGAAAATTCTCTACAACCATTAGCAAGTATATTTGCACTATAAGGTGTGTGATTTGATCATTAAATATTTAGGTGTCAAATGCGCCATATGGGTGATTTTCCAAAATTCGGTCACATATAGTGTATTTTATAGGTAGGGAATATATTATGCGAGCGTGAGGATATTTAATGCTTGTACATACGTAGCAATGCATTGCTTCATATACGTATTATTATTATTATTATACTACTGTCATTGATTATCAATGGATTCACCAAGGTTGTATCAACTCTGTAGATTCTAAATTGCTTGCTGTTTCATTTTTATGCATTTTCACATGTGCAATACTCATTGAAATGATCATCTCTAATTTGATTGAATGTGATGTTGGTGTGCATCCAGACTTTTGACGATTGCACAGCCTAGCTACATAATATTCTAACTAATTAAAATCTAATTCAGTTAGAGAAAAGGTGTACGCTGTACCATAGTGTGCACCTGCAAAGCATATTAACGTAGGGAAAATGCTCCTACCATATAATAGATTAAATCTGAGGGTAGTTTTGGCACAATAATCCACTGTTGTAGGGTGCTGCCTAATCCACTGCCGCTGCTCTATTAGGGTATCTTGATCTTGATATTTATAATAAGCTTTTTATGCCATCCAGGAGAAGCTAAAAAAAATTAGACCTTCTGAGATTAAATGTGATTTTAGCAGTTTCTAGAGTAGACATAGGCGTAGCTAGTACCTCGTGGTTGGGGGAAGGGGGCTAGCAATGGTAAAGATAAAATGATGGTTGAATATGTCACTGAGCATGTGAGAAAGCCTGTTAAACTAGGGGGTCTTGAGGAATGCCCCCCCCCCCCCCCCCAGAAAAAAAATTAAAATTAATGCTCTGAAATTGAATTTCAGCATATTTTTAGCAGTAAAAATTATGCCAGTATCGTATACTTACTTGTGTAGATTACCTTTATGTCCAATACAAACAACACTGCTGAACATGAAAATTAGTTTTAGACCCAAAAAATACCTTCAATATGACCCTAAATGCCTCTGAAAGGTAGCTACAAAATGTTTTATAATTTTTATTCAATGGAATTTTCTGACTCACTGCCTGCCTGCTTGCCTGCCTGCCTGCCTGCCTGCCTGCCTGCCTGCCTGCCTGCCTGCCTGCCTGCCTGCCTGCCTGCCTGCCTGCCTGCCTGCCTGCCTGCCTGCCTGCCTGCCTGCCTGCCTGCCTGCCTGCCTGCCTGCCTGCCTGCCTGCCTGCCTGCCTGCCTGCCTGCCTGCCTGCCTGCCTGCCTGCCTGCCTGCCTGCCTGCCTGCCTGCCTGCCTGCCTGCCTGCCTGCCTGCCTGCCTGCCTGCCTGTCTGCCTGCCTGATGCCTTCAAACAAGCATACCTTGATAACGACTAAGACTACGGCTTGATTTTTTCACTGTTTGATGCTTCGCTTGGGGCGCTTATCATGATCGTCACTTTAAAGTCATAGATTATGAATCTATACACGTGGTATATATAATCTATGCTAAAGTGTTGCTGAGGAATTGGGCCTGCAGACATATATAGTTTCATAACTACTTTATGGATTTCTGATTGGTTAGAAAGGTGATTATATAGTAATCTGAATTGTTGGTGGGAGGTAGATTGCTGAGTACTTAGGAGATAACTTGAAATAGCTAGCCAAATTATTGGGGAGGGGTGGGCTATAGCCTCCCACCCCCATTTCCTACGCCTATGGTAGATACTACTGAATATTGAGGGTGACTGTTCTAAGACTATTAGATTATTTCAATCTTCAAGTTTAATTAAATGCAGCACAACTGTTGGTGCTGTGCCTGGGTCTGAGCCAGACCACTGATATGATGTGTCAAATCTCTACGTATTCACTTATAAAGGAATATTATTATTTTTAAATTCAGCATTCACATGTTGCATAATATGGTAGATATGTACATGCATAGGTAATTAGTAACCAAATCATTTAATCATTGCAGACATATCTGTGAGATTCAGCCAGTCCACATACAGTGTTAATGAAGATGTCAGTAATGTTACAATAATGTTAGAACTGAGTAGTTCACCGGCTATTGATGTCACTGTACAAGTGTTTAGTAGTGATGGAACAGCTACTGGTGAGTGTACAACATTACACTAATACATAATGTGATGTTGAGTGATAAATTGTTGACTGTTACATTATTACAGGTAATGATACAGATTACACATCTGGAGTGTATACTGTCATATTCTCTGCTGGAGTAAATTTATCCCAACTCAACATTCTTATCACTGATGATAATATATTAGAAGATGATGAGACCTTTAATCTCACTATTAATCAGTCCTCACTACCTGATGGAGTTGTTGTAGTAGATCCTAGTCAAGTAACAGTGACCATTATGGATAATGATGGTGAGTGTGGTAGATAGGACTCTCATGATTATAATCGATTAGTACTAGTAATAGCATGGGTAGCAGTGAAATTTGGGATAAATATCACGAGTGTTGTATTGGAAATTTACCATTTCCCATACAACAAGAGTGGTATTTATCCCAAATTTCACTGCTATACCCATGCTATTCCCAGTCAATACCATACTCGCTGCATATACGCATGCTGTGCATTAGCGTTGCTATGTACGCAATTTGTCACTATGTACTAAACACGCGTCAACACTAATTGGCGCTACATTGTTAACATAAATTCTAGCCAATGAAATTGCAATTACAACTTTTTCACTGCTACCAGTGAAATATGGGGTAAATTTCACTGCTACTATTGAGACTTTTGTATGGGAAGTGGAACAGGTATGGTATTATAATGATTAATTGATGAAAAATATAATTTAATTTTTGTAATCAAATAATCGTGTAGTATACACACATCATCTGATTTAATAAAACTCTAAATTGTGAGCAACTTGAAGGGAACAATTTTTATGAAGCATTACTATCACTAAGGGTTGGCTCACCATTATTGTATTAACAACATCCATGGCAGATCTTGAACTCTTAAACATGCCATACTGCAGCCTGTAAGTGTTGACAATGAAAGCTAGTGTTGCCAGCTAAACTACTTATAATATCTTAACCAACGTAGTTATCAACTGCTTCCATTCGTTCAACTTTAACTATGAGGTTGTGCTAGATGATGTATAAACTAGCATTACTATACTGTGTACAGGATTGATTAAGTGTAGCTGATACTACGTGCAGGATGTTCACTACATATAGATTAATTGAGTAATCAATTTAGTCATCTAATCAATTAATTAAAATTGAGAGTTCTAGTGGTAGATTGTTTATATCTTTGTAGAATATAAAATGTATACAGCTTAAATTATTAGAAAGTACACCCTGTACTTGTGTGTTATGCCTCCACAGATATTACTGTGAGATTCGACCAGTCAACATACATTGTTGATGAAGATGAAGGACCAGCACAACCTGTACTAGTTCTCAGTAGCCCATCATCAACTGATATTATTGTGGTGGTTAATGTTACAGGTGGATCAGCTAATGGTAAAGTTTTCATCATTTGCATGGTGAACTTTAAACTATAAAGTAACTATATCATAGGTGGAGGAGAGGATTACAGTTCTGAAGTTTATCAAATCACATTTAGTGCTGGAGAGACAATCAGTTCATTTGATGTTCCAATAACTGATGATAATGTAGTGGAAGATGATGAAACCATTGATCTCACTATTCAGTCAGCATCACTACCAAATAGAGTTAGTGTTACTAACCCATCACAAGCTAACATCACCATAATGGATACTACAAGTTAGTGAATTAATGAAACCATAATGTAGATTCTGCGTTTAAATGTATTTTGGCATAGATATAGAATATAGTTTGTTTTGTAGCAATTAGGATATTGAAACTTTGTTTGTCATGGTGGTGTAACGATAATAGATGGCATCACAGCAAATACAATTACTAGTGCTTATTCCATGTATTTTTTGCACAGACGTTTCAGTGATATTCAGACAGGACAGATTCTTTGGTTCTGAAGAAGATGGATCAGTAGTGGTAATACTGGAGCTAGTAGGAGGATCAACTAGTAGATCATTTGATGTGATTGTAACTCCATCAGAACAATCACCTGTTTCTGCTGAAGGTATGACCTAAAGCACTATTGAAAGATGAAAGTTTTGAACATGTAAACAGTAGAAAAACATAGCTTTTGATAAGATGTGTACCTTGGCTTGTTTTGGGTGGGTAATAAATCTCGTATATACCACCTTGTTTTCTAATATACTCCACATCTTCAAGCACAATAACAGGACACACGGTAGTGTGTTGTGTGGCCAAGAAAGCTGGCATGCCACACCATGTGACTATTCACAGGAAAAAAAGAAAATGCAGTTTTCACGCATGCATATATAGCTCCATGGCCCCTTCTCCAAAGCACACCATTTATGCAATATACGCTGTCTGCGAGGTAGGCAAGCCACACAGCAAATTTGATGAAATTTGCAAAAGCCATTCATGAGATATGGATGTTCAAAAGTACAATTTTGCCTCTAGGGGTCTATGGGGACTCAGATTTCTTTTCGCACACTTTGCAATACTTTCCATAAAACACAACTGTGTAACTCGATTGCATTGGACTTTGACACAATTAAAGAATGTGCAATGGTGATTCATGTATAGGTTGCTATGAATCTTATCAAACGGTACTGTTTAAGTAGGGATCTCCCAAAAATGATGCGTGCCGCCTAAAATGCCACCTTTAAAAATCATCCTAGAAACTTCCTACTTGATGAAAATCACCTTTACAGAATAATATTAGTCCATCTAACATCAAATACAGCATTAAAAACAAGAAAATACTTACAGGAGGCTGGATATAGAATTTCAAAAAGTCACCAAATCAGCAACATAAACCTATAGCTTCACAATATGTGACCAGATTTTACAGAACTGAACCAAATCGCACATCAGGAAAAATCAAACTAACACCACCAGTGGATAGCTACACTATCGTACTACAAGTTTTGACCCTCAGCACTACTCAAACTACACGAGGCTGGTTTTAATGGACGTCTTTTCTGGGTGGTGTGGAGTGCCCAAATGGCAGTTTCAGGCCTTGTGAAGGACCTGGCTTGGCAAGAATCAGTGGTTTACTGGTGGACAGCCTTATAATGTTGGCCAGACGTGTTCTCTGTAGATTTTGCTACATATCAGCCACTAAGGAACCAGCACAGCCCTATAATCTCGTGTCTGGACTCCAATCATGGTCTGCCTCCATTTTGAGGCCTATCTTTTGCCTTCCCCGCCACCCCCCAGCCTCCACCCCTTTGTGAGCACTCGTGATACTACTTCGCTCGTCCAACTGCTCAGATTTTCTATCTTATTTGGTGGGAAACTGTACAAGCAGCTACAAGTACTGGAAGTGGCTTGAAAGGTAACAGATTGATGCATCTTTTGTGTAAATTTCATACGCGTGCTTGCTATCCTTGGAGAGTTATGCTGGCTTCAATTCTTTAAAACCATTTATCTCGAAACTTCTAATGTGTGATTTGGATCGTTTTTCCAAAATCCAGTCACATATGTTCAATATCACACCTAATAGCAATTTTACAATTGTTTGATTTTTGATTTATAACTGTTTAGCTGTTTTTTTTATAGCTATTTAGCTGTGACTCCATTGCTTTTCAAACCATCAAAAGGTACTTCAGCCTACGTATGTACGCACCAAATTTCAAGTTATTCCTCTATGTGGTTAACCCTGTAGCGGAGATAAAACTTTGATCCTATGTACTTTTACGTGAATGAAGTTCATAACACCATGTATAGTATATTAAAAAATATTATTTTAAAAATGAAGTAGGGATCCAAGCAATAAAAATTGGTGAAACAAGAGATGAATGATGGTATTACAACATAGCTCATTGGGAAAATCCCTATATTGGCATATTATAACAATAATTTTGTTCAATGCCAAAGTAGGAATTTTCCCACCAAGCTATGTTGTAATACCATCATTCATCTCTAGTTTTACTGATTTTTATCACTTGGATCTCTACTTCATTATTAAATTAATATTTTTCAATATACTAGTTTGTTAGAGGTTTTTTTTGTTATAGCACACGTTGACTGCTGTATTAGAGTACCTCAAGTCAGCTTTCACCTACCAGGGTGTGTGTCACTATTTCATTTTCATTGTGCTAACACTATGAATACAGCTAGGCCAATAATAATGGGGTGTGTCATCATGATTGAGTAAACAGATTGTTAGGAGGTGTGGTCTCGGTGCTAGATCATTATTAATCAACCAAGATCGTCTAAATACTTTAATAGAGCAGTCACCACAAAGTAAAAAAGTGCACAAAAAGTCCAAGAATCTCAGTAGGGTTCAAACCATGGATCTCCACACCTAACACCCAGGTTCTTTATCACTGAGCCACAAATATCTTGGCTGTCCACCTATTACTTTATAAATGAAAATTCTAGTTATACGTATTAGTAAATGTTTGTAATATCATAGATCTACCAAAGGAATTCTAGACTGTTCTACAGAAGAACATTTAATACGTGTGTTTTATTAGAAGAGCTCAAAAATGAGCACTCTATTTCAGTATAACAATGACAAATATTCACACAAATCATGCAATACAATACATATATAATTCTGTCTTCAATAACCATCATTCTGTCTGTATAGATAAGAAGATGCCGGCATAATCACTGCATGACTAAATAGCACCAAAGCCAGCCATAGGCTGGTTTTGGAGACTTATAAAGTCCAATATGAGGTGAATCCCATGCAAAACAGCCAAACTGTAAAAATGGGTAGCCTTCAAAAGCTTGGTTGTAAAATCAAAGCTGGTGGCCAAGAAATGGCTGCAATGATGTTAATGCAATATATAACTTATGAAATTTATTAGCGTTAATACCATTGCAGCCATTCTTGGCTGCACTTTTGATTTCACAACTTTTCTCACCAAAGCTTTTAAAGGCCACACCCTTCCTTATAGCTCAGCTCTTTTGTGTGGATAACTTATACACAAAACAGGCCTCCAGTTTATAAATTTCATAGGCTCCACATTGTACCTATATAACTGTTATTAAATTTTAGATTGCACATAAGCTTGCTTATTTTGTTAGGTACTATTCTACACTATAACATTATATAGATGTTTTGTTCTAATGTAAAGACTTACTGTGTTTGTTTTTCATGAACAGGTGATGTAGACTTTAACGCTACAGACCAAATAGCCACATTCCCCAGTGGTATAACAACAAGTAATGTTAGTATATCAGTGTTCAATGATACCATTGTTGAGGGAGATGAAATGTTTGATTTAATGTTAACTGTACCAGAATTATTTAATGGAAGGATATCAGCTGGCAGTCGTGATATGGCTATTGGAGATATCAATGATAATGCTAGTGAGTGTGGTAAATGATATAAAATCACATCTGGGATAGAAATATGGTTGAATTTTTAGCACATTAAATAGGTGTTGGAAATGGTAGGCCAGAATAGGCCATGCCCCCCACTTTCATTGGAAATTGTTTGCAAGGAAAGATACTCTGATAGAGCAGTCAAATGCTCTAATAGAACAGTCACTATTACATTTTATTTAAAAGCTAAAAGGAGCTACTTCATTTATTTTTTACAAAAACATAGTGAAATTATCTAAAACACTCTCTCTGAGCTTCTATAATAAGAAATGTTTAATAGGCAAACCCATGAAAAATATCTGTTCTAGGCTTCAAACTCCACTTTGTAATTTTCATTGTCAAAGTTGTCTCCAAATACTCTTTAGGCTTGAGCTAATTATACTTTGAAAATAGCTAATTATACTTGTCCAAACATCCAGCCTTTTATACTCAAAAGTATGCTTTCAAAATCAAGAATATCCTCTAGAGTTGGCTGTTTTATTAGAGTATATCAGCCTTTCCTGACTGCTCTATTAGAGTAAATGACTGCTCTATTAGAGTATCTAGATATTTTTGTGCAAAGTGTGAATAATTAACTAAGAAACAATAAAATTAATAATGAAATGTAGTATTAAGGTGTAGTGTGTTCATGTTCTTTTGTGTTGTAAATTTGGCTTGCGCATTGCTCATTTAATTAAAAATCATGCAAATTGTCCTATTATGGTGGCATAATGTTTAATGTTTTTGCTATCTTATTGTGTTTGAAATTATGCCAGTATAATTGGTGCAAATTTAATAATCTTTGGCCTGCTCTACCACCCATGGCACTAAATAAGGTAGGCAATGAGGTAGGCAGGCTGACAAATATCTGAATTTTATGATTTTTATGCTATGAGTTAAATTAATAGTCTTTTTGTATATAAGCTTTTTATTACTTTTAATATTAAAGGTTAGCCCTTAAACACGCATGAAACTTTTAAGGAATTAAGCCGTGAATGCACACATAACTTTTAAGTAAAACGTGTTTAGACAAAGCAAACTTATATGGTGAGGCAAGATAGCCTTTCTAAACTCTATTAGCCTAAAACGAGATATCAATAGAAAGCTTATTCATTGGCCTACTTGGGGAAGGCTAAATAACCACTGTAACAACAAAGGCTTACTTGTTATAAAGCGAAGAAGAATAATGTCTCACTTTATCGCAACAGCACATTCTTTGTCTTCCCTGTCATATTGATTGTGGGTTTAATCACGTGAGCTGTATATGGCCTGATTCGCCATTGAATGGCGATTCGACTAATACTTGTTTGCAGCAATTCGGACCAACTGGCAAGGAGTTATGGATCATTTTCTAAAAGTATGTAGCACATTTTTGTAGTTCTTTGTTAAAGAATTATTTTCACGGCAAGTTTTAGTTCCTATACTTTGGTCGTAGAGTAAACCCCTAGGTATCATTTTAATGCTTATTACATCACGTGTTGGCACAAATTACAAAGCCATACAATGAACACTTCGAAAGTTATAGCGCTTTGTTTACAGCCATGCGTAAAATGCGTTTTCCAGGGGCATGTGTAATCTGCCTATAATATAGGCTTATGTGCATTTAAGGGTTAAAGGAAATGTGATATGATATGATATGATACACTTTTGAAGACTATGTCTGCTTTTTTGTAGATTACCATGTATTTATTATTATGAAACATTTGCATAAAATAAGTTCACAAATTTCATGATTTTAGATGCATTTGTGAATGGACTTGCCGAATCTGTTGAGTTCAAACAAAAGATCAATCACACAATGAACATTTTTTTGCATATTTCCCCATCATAATAATTATGTCTATTGCCAAAAAAAGATTTTTAGAATGCTTCCTGAAAAATATTTTATGAATCTTTTTTTTTTAGCAGGGTTGTAACCACTTGCACAGAATCTCTGACCATCATTGCATGATTCATGCCACATACCTACAGCAAGTGGAAGTAAATTATACTGAGACTTGTAGTTGTGCTTGAATGATGTAACAATTCTGTGAATGCTATCCCACTAGGGACCTGTGAGAAGACTTAAAGCCTGTGAATATTGTGTGGGGCATGAGCAGCATTATTGGCTTTGATAACACAAGAGGCTAAGTTTTGCATCATGCTGAACTGTTACACACGATGCTACACAGTCATGTACAACACCACGTGATTCAATCAGGGATGCAGGTATTGCTCAAGACAAATAGGGCAAATAATTTCCTACGAATGCTTTACTACGGTATGCCCCTTGTGCACACATGGCTGACCAGCTATAGGCATGTACTCTATTCCTACATTGCTTCACACAATAAATTTCAAATTTTACTTGTGAATGAGGAAAGGACAGACCATTCACAATTATTTTCTTCCACACATCATTCCCAATATATGGTATATTTACATAGGAATAGATGGCTAGTACATTGTTAAGTGACTTCATGGTTACTTTGTTTTGTTACAATTTTTTAGTGGTAACCATTGATTTTGGTGAAAGGCAATTTACTGGTAGTGAATCATCAGGAATAGTAGAGGTGGTAGTTGTTAAGGTTGGGGGAACATCTTCAGCTCCTCTTGATGTAATAGTTACTCCTTCTGAACAATCACCTCCATCAGCAACTGGTAAGGAATATTTTGGTAGATATGATGTTTAGTGACTACTATACTCCAATAGGATCAGGTGTTGACTTTGACTCTAATCCAATTACTATAACAATTGGAGCTGGATCAACAGAGGGTAGAGGTAACATATCAGTGAGCTGTGACAATGTGGTAGAAGGAGTGGAGACTTTTGATATGAATTTAACACTTGCTAGTGATAATCCTCTTGTGAGAGTAGGTAGGGACACTTCAGTTGGAAGAATCACTGATAGTACAGGTATGATAGTAGTATAATATATCTAATCAAAAACAGCCAAGCTGTAAAAAAAGGTGTGGCCCCTAAAAAGACCATGGTGAAAAAAGATGTGAAATCCAAGGTGGAAATAATGAAACTTCATAACGAAAATAATGAAAATTCATATGAATTTGTGTTTCAGCACTAAATTCACCTGAATTGTCGTTGTTAAAATTTTACCGGTAACCTACTATCACAGCCATTTCTTGGCCGCCACCTTGGATTTCACATATTTCTTCACCATGGCCTTGTTAGGGGCTGCACCTTTTTTTACAGCTTGGCTGATTTTGATTAGATATCACTTCCTTTTGTAATTGTATACCCCAAAGCCGGCCTATGGCCAGCTTTGGGGCTTTTTTAACCTATCCTTCGTCTTTACCATAGCAAGAATAAAAAGACAAAGCAGATTTTTAATACTTCAACTGTTTTTGATTTTATCAGTAATTATACAAATTATTATACATATATTTATTACATGTCTATTATTCCCTACTGGATAACTTGTTCACAGCTGATCTCTCTACTAAGGGACTTTTATCTAGCTGAACACTCTATAGGGTGATTTGTTTGTAGCTGAACTCTCTACAGGGTGATTTATTTGCAGCTGAACTCTATGCAGGGTGATTTTTGTGTAGTTGAACTCTCTACAGGATGGTTTCTTTGTCACTGAACTCTCTACAAGGGGACTTGTGTTAGCTGATCATGACTTCTTCTAGCTGACCTCTGTATAGGGTGACCTGACCTCTCTGCAAGGTGACTTCCTCTAGCTGATCTCTCTAAAGGTTGATTGTTTGTAGCTGAAGTCTCTACAAGGTGTTTTGTTTGTAGCTGATATCTCTCTACAGGGTAATTTGTTTGTAGCTGAACTCACTACAAGGTGATAGGAAATGGTAGACAATCCGGTAGACAATCCGGTCACATATGCTCATAGGAAATGGTGACTAAAGATCGAGATACTCTAATGGAGCAGTCACTATGTACGCAATTTTCTAATAGAGCAGTCACACATGCTTGTAAGCTAGATATACTGCAATTAATTTTTACTGATGCTCAGCAAAATAGAAAAATTTCAAGGAAAATATTGAGCCATATAGGTAAAAAAATAAAAGAATTGCTGGAAAGAAAAATAGGTAGAAAAAAAAGCAAAATAGATCCTAACTCTCTACAGGGTGATTTGTTTGTAGCTGAAATCTCTTGTTTCAAACTTATCTCACTGTAGGGTAACTTGTTTGTAGCTGAACTCTCTACAGGATGGTTTCTTTGTAGCTGAATTCTCTACAGAGTTTTTTTTTTTTGTCTATATAGGATGATTTATTTGTTCCTGAACTTTCTACAGGGTGATTTGTTTATAGCTGAATGCTCTGCAGGGTGGTTTGTTTGTAGTTGATCTCTCTACAGGGTTTCTTTGCAGCTGAGATCTCTACAGGGTACTTCTTCTAGCTGAGCTCTCTCTTGTTTCTAGCTGAGCTCTCTCTTGTTTCTAGCTGATCTCTCTAGAGAGTAACTTGTCTCAGGGTGGTTTTTTGGTTGCTGAACTCTCTACACGGTGACTTGTTTGTAGAAAAATTCTCTACAGAGTGACTTGTTTGTAGCTGAATAGCGGAATTCTCTACAGAGTGATTTACTTATTGTTAATGTTGTACACTTACCTATTATGTGAAGCAGGGGAGTCAGCAGTGGCTACTGTCACCATCCCAAGCATTCTTCACCTCCCACAAGCTATTGATTGTGGTGGTAGTTTGGTAAATGTACGGGGTCTCGGCTGCCTTGTAGGATAAAAGTTCCAACTCTATTTTTACGGCCAAACATGAATGGGCCCTTTTCTTGGTTATAAGGCAACAGGTACTTGGGTAAGATGGGAATTCGGCGTCAGGAGCCATTTCCGTTTTCCTCCGAATTCCCCATACTCAAGCCTCTACGTAGCCTATTATATCTCTGGCAGTCATCCTAGGGGAGACCCCAATACTATCACATTCCTTCTATGAGGAATGGAGGTGCTGCGTTGCAGCCAGAGCTGGTGGTGCTGGTGCTCTGTTTGAATTGGCGCAGGATGAGTTGCACGTCTACATTTGACAACAGAGCGCCAGAATGTAGTTGCAACCATCTGGCCGAGATGGGGTCAACAGTTGCCGTCAAAGTGGCAGTGTGTTGGTGCACCCATGTAAAGGGGACAGCAAATGCTAGACGGAGTAGCAGTGTGCTGGTATGTCCCCCTCGGTGCGAGGTACTGGCACTTGCTTTGTGAAGATGCCAGCAGGCGCTCGCGAACCGGATGGCGGTGATATCACCACAGTTGAATGGTAGTAATGCCACTGAGGTCAGTTGTACTTGATGTGGGCTGATACAGCCATATGTCTATCTGTATTGGTTAAAAAAATAAAGTAAAGTGACAAACAATTACAATGGGCTATGTTTCCAGCTGGTATGTGTGAACCGCGCATACACCAAGTCGGGACCGTAACCAGTATAGCAGGTCCATTTATGATATATCATGGCTGTATAGAATTTGATTGGTCGGTATACAAATGTCAGGTAAGACTACAGGTCTTTTATTGGGAGATGTGCTCCGGGTGTGTACCCGTTAAATACACTACTGAAAATGTGGTGTACCACTGAGACTTGCTGTGTTTAGGTTGACACGGTTTGTTGTACACCAATGCAATGTACCATAAGTTATGCAGTGAGGCCAAGCCAGAGAAGTGGAGGGAAGGGGGTGCATGGGTAACGCTCTCACGCAGCTGTTCACTGGTCGCGTGGTACTGACTACGCATGCGCGTTTACTCTAATTGATGTCCTATTCCTTTTTTTAATGCTACCTAACTCCTGCCAGGGCAGAGGTCTGGTGTTTCGTTCCCCCCATTAACTACGTTTAAAGGTATTTTTTTAAACTATATTATAAACTATAAAGTTACTTGTCTGTAACTGAACTCTCTACAGGGTTACTTGTTTGCAGCTGATCTCTATAGGGTAACTTGTTTGTATAGATGAACTCTTTACAAGATAGTTTCTTTGTAGCTGAACTCTCTCCACAGTGACTTTTTTGTAGCTGAATTCTCTAGAGAATGTAGCCGAACTCTCTACAGGGTGCATGACTTGTTTATAGCAGAGCTCTCTTCAGTTTGACTTGTAATGTTCTGATTCTTCTGAATCACTACAGCGATATATTTGTAGCTGAACTCTCTATAGGGTGACTTTCTTCTTGCTGAACTGTCTATAAGATTAACTGTTTGCAGCTGAACTCCCTACAGAATAACTTGCAATGTAATAGAATTCTATAATGGAGTAAATGAATTAACTGAATGCTCTATTAGGGTGACTGTTCTATTAGAGTATCTCCATCTCGCATTTGCTACATGGAGTTGGCTTTCGAATCATAACTCAGTGGTTTGTAATCTGATTCTGTACTACTGCAAAGACTTCCTATGAAGATTTTTCCAGCTATACATCGATATTCAGCTCATTATTCTAAGCGGTTTGCCTAGTAGGCGTAAAAACTAATACTTTTTAATTTATAAAAATCGATTGCGTAATTGTGGCAAAAGTTGGGTTTTGTGTCATATCTCCATGGTTTTTATCTCGATTCCTTTCAAACTACCAAAAGGCACTCCTATGTATGATGGTTACTCCATCTACATAGCAATTTTCAACTCATTCCATGAAGAAGTTTACCCTGTAGGTGTGACAACAAATCGATCTTGTTTTACGCAAATAATTGGTCATACATCCTGAACCATCAATCGGATTTGCACCAAATTTGATACTAAGGTTCACCTTTGGACTCCCTTTCTGTGTGCTAAATTCCAAGGTAATTGGAGTACAAGTTTGCATTTTATAGCAATTTTTGCAAGTGTGCGGAAACATGAAGAAAAAAACAAAGAGAAAAAATTGAAACTTTGACAGCTCGTATCTTGGAAATGGCTGGAGCGGTTTCCTTCAACTTTGGAATCTAGACTCCCCTAGGTGGCGAACAACTCTGTAGTAAAATTGGTTCCAATCGGATAAGTGATGACCGAGATACAAAGGTGTGAAAATGATGTTTCTTTCTTCCTGTCAATATACCCACAGTGTGGTGTGCCGGCTTCTTGGGCCGCATGGCACACTATCGTGTGTCTTGATCTATGTTAATCAGTGTGTGACATATATAATATCCTGTATAGTTGTGGTGATTATTGGCAGTTATGAGACAAGAGAGAACAGTAGTGAAGTGACATTAATACTAACACTCAGTCAAGAATCATCTCAACCATTTGAAGTTGTACTGACTACAATGGACATCACTGCTACAGGTATGTGCATAGGCCATTACTTGTATATCTTATTTTTGTACATTTATGAAGTTGTGCAGTTTGTATTCCTTTGATATTTTTATAGTTTAGTGAATCCACCATTGTTGGTATGAGGCTGTTGGCCAATTTAGTAAATATTAATTTTTATGGCTTGAAATCAAGTGGGTAGCTACAGGTTCTTAAAAACTCCAAGCTATAATTTCTGAAAAGCTTAAAATACAATATAGTCTTAGCATGTCACTTATGCTCCAATGGCACTGTGGAGAAAAATGCTAAAACTGTTTCAAGTTTTGGTGGAATAACTGGTTGGCACCAATATGCAAGGAGCTAGTGTAGTACTGCATTTATGTAGAAAATTGTGAGAACTAGTGTAAGTTTGACTGATAAAAGTGTGTGAATATATTGCAATGTTGAAAATGTGCATTTTTGTTTTAGATCCAACTATAGGTATGTGGTTATTTGCTGTGTAATTCATAAATATGTGAATGTAATGTCATATCTTTATGTTTTATGCACATGAAATATGTGTATAGATGTTGAGGATTACAATGGAACAAGGATCACAGTTGATGTTCCTGCTGGAGTATTAACGCAATCATTTGCAATAGACATTATTGATAATGATGTTGTAGAATGTGATGAAGTGTTCAGTGCCACTATAGAGAATGTTACCACATGTGGAGTTACTACTGGAGATGTTATCAGTAGTAATGTGACTATAATGGATGATGATGGTGAGTGGAGATGGTCCATTGCTTATAATTATGAGTTTTGAAACTTATGCGACCCATTGTGTGAAAATATGATGATTTTGTATAATGCTTTACTGTGAAACTTAGTAACGAAGCAATCGCAGCCACACATGTATTTAGGGATCCGCTGATTATGCTGGCATGATGATCAGCTGAAAGCATTGAGCATAATGCTAGTATAATAAGCAAATTACTTGTGCCATGCTATAAATCCTTACTTTTTCAAAACACAAGTCATGGAAAAAGATATATAATCTAATACCATACCCTGTTTCAGTGCCCATACAAAAGTCTCAATAGTAGCAGTGAAATTTATCCCGTATTTCACTGGTAGCAGTGAAAAAGTTGTAATTGCAATTTCATTGGCTAGAATTTATGTTAACAATTAGTGTTGACACGTATTTAGTACATAGTGACAAATTGCGTACATGGCAACGCTAATGCACAGCATGCGTATATGCAGCGAGTATGGTATTAACTGGGAATAGCATGGGTAGCAGTGAAATTTGGGATAAATTCCACTCTTGTTGTATTGGAAATGGTAAATTTCACTCGGCTTCGCCTCGTGAAATTTATCCCCATTTCTAATACAACACTCGTGATATTTATCCCAAATTTCACTGCTACCCATGCTATTACTAGTACTAATAGAACAGTCAGAAATTCTGAACAACCAGGTAGCTGACTGTTCTATTAGGGTATGTCGATATTTTCTCTATAATGCATTTTTACAAGCAGAGGTTTATTCTCTACTTCAGCCACTTATTATTTACCCATAAAACACATATTTATAAGCAAAACATAGGAACTGACTCATATATTTATGTTGAACATAATTTTGAGAATATTAGGAAAAAATTTTGAGCACTGTTCAAGAGCATTATAGGTAAAATATAAAGCATAATACCATACCTGTTTCACTGCCCATACAAAAGTCTAAATAGTAGCAGTGAAATTTGTCCCGTATTTCACTGACAGCAGTGAAAAAGTTGTAATTGTAATTTCATTGGCTAGAATTTATGTTAACAATGTAGCGCCAATTAGTGTCGACGCATGTTTAGTACATAGTGACAAATTGCGTACATAGCAATGCTAATGCACAGCATGCGTATATGCAGCGAGTATGGTATTAAGTGGGAATAGCATGGGTAGCAGTGAAATTTGGGATAAATACCACTCTTGTTGTATTGGAAATGGTAAATTTCACTCGGCTTCGCCTCGTGAAATTTATCCCCATTTCCAATACAACACTAGTGATATTTATCCCAAATTTCACTGCTACCCATGCTATTACTAGTACTAATTGGCCAGTACCTTTGTGTATTTTATAGCAATGGTCTTACAGAAATGTTAATAAACCAGTACAATAAAAAAATTATAATGAACTAGGTTCCATTGATAAAAAGTAGCGAAACATGAGGAGGAGCTATGAGTGAAATCCATACTTGGCATTGTGGGAAAAACCCCTGCTTGGCATTATAGTAATGCAGGTGCATCTCTACTTTGGGATTAAAAGGATGGTGGAACATGACAATTTAGGAATTTTCCCACATTGCTTGTGTCAAATTTTCTGGATTCCACGTAGGTTTTGCCCATTTTGGGTAAAAAGTTACAACGTCTTGTAAACAATGTATCATAACTTCTGCATACTTTAGTTTATTAAAACATGATTTGGTTTATCGGAATCCTTGGTGAGTCCATTGGTGTACATGGTTTTGTCCTGAGAAAACAGAAAGGGAAGAAATGAGCCTTGTTCGGTTGAATTGGTGTACAGTGGGAAACAAGGTTTTTTGCATACAGTACTTCTCTGTAAATTTACCAGTTAAATACATAGTGCAGATGGATACTTAATCAGTATGCTTCAGCAAACAAAATGATACCAAGTTTAGTGGCTTTGGTGGAGGGTAACCAGTTGTACTTTTGGGGTTTGCCCACCCAAATTCTCCAATAGACTGTTGTATAGTCACAAGGAGCAGTAAGAATCGCTCAAATGGTATGCACAAGAATCAGATGAAGGCATAGACTACTCATTATGTATAGGTCATTATGTGATTATTGAAGTACATAAGTAAATGGATATGTTCTGTAAACTTATGTAAGCTACAAACTTTACAAACAAGGGATGTGCAGTGCTAAATATATTTATGATTCACAACTCGTGTACAGCACCGCCCAAGCGCAACATTGTTTCTTGCAAGTGCACGTGATTAAAAGACTCACTAATTAAAGGGTGTGGCAGCTATTTTGCTTGCAAGTCATTATCCTTCAACTAGAGAGATAACAACTCGTGAGACAAATGGCTGCCATGCCCTTTAATTAGTTTTAAATTGTGCGTACTTGCGAGAAACGACACTGTACCATCCACATTGCATACAGTGTTGTGATATTTTGTGTTTTCTCATTAAATTAATCATGCATAAATCTTTCCACCCACAGAAGCAATGTTATCACTGAACCAAACAGAATATTCAGTATCAGAAGTTGATGGTCAATTACTAGTGAGTGTTACACTTAGTAGAGTAACATCAAAAGATGTAACTGTACTAGTCACTATCACTGATGGGACAACTACTGGTAATATTGTTAACCCAATGACTACATGATACCATTAATGTACATATCATTCACAGGTGGAGAAGATTATAATATAGCACAACAATCACTACTCCTCATATCAGCTGGGTTGACATCATCATTATATAGTGTAGGTATTATTAATGATATGATACATGAAGGTGATGAGACATTTGATATTACTATAACATTGATGACAACTTGTTTATCAATAAGTGTTGATAATAATTCTTCCACTGTGACCATCATTGATGATGAAGGTTAGTCATTTAAAGCTAAGTTTTGTGTAGAATTTGTAACACAATTGCTACCCATAATACTTATCTAATCCAAAACAGCCAAGCTGTAAAAAAAGTGTGCGGCCCTCAGAAAGGCTATGGTGAAAAAAGATGTGAAATCCAAGGTGGCGGCCAAGAAATGGCTGTGATGGTAGGTTAATGGTAAAAATTTTAATAATGACAATTTAGGTAAATTTTGTGAAGCGGCACAAAAATTCACCTGAATTGTCGTTATTAAAATTTTTACAGCTTGGCTGTTTTGGATTAGATTTCATTTTTTTTGTATTTGTATACCCCAAAGCCGGCCTATGGCCAGCTTTGGGACTTTTTTAACCTATGTTTTTTCTTTACTACAGGAAGAAGAAAAGATGAAGTAGATGTACTTTAAATATTTTATCAGTAAATGTATAAATTATATATACTGTATAATACATATGTGACCGGATTTGCGAAAAGGGGTCTTCCACACACATCCAATTTGCCAACTTTGACAATTGATAACTTCAGATTGGAAAGAGCTATTGCCTTGAATTTTGGGCAGTGGTGAGCACCACTGTAGCTGAATACATGGTGAAATTTTCAGGTTAATATGTTACTTGAACACTGAGTTATGGTCTCCAACATGTACGGAATTGGATGTGTGTGGAAGACTCCTTTTCGCAAATCCGGTCACATAATATTATATTGATTACAGAAATCTCCATGGTGGTTTCTTTGTAACTGAACACTCTACAAGGTGACTTCTTCTAATTGCTCTTTCTACAGGGTGAATTGTTTGTAGCTGAATGATGTACAAGGTAACTTCTTCTAGCTGATCTCTATACAGGGTGATGTGTTTGTAGCTGAATTCTGTATAGGTGATTTGTTTGCAGCTGAGCTCTTTACAGAATGGTTTCTTTGTAGCTGAACTCTCTACAAGGTAATTTCTTCTAGCTGATCTCTCTACAGGGAGATTTGTTTGTAGCTGAACTATCTACAAGGTAACTTCTTATAGCTGATCTCTCTACAGGGTGATTTGTTCGTAGTTGAATTCTGTACAGGTGATTTGTTTGCAGCTGAGCTCTTTACAAAATGGTTTCTTTGTAGCTGAACTTTCTCCAAGTTAACTTCTTCTAACTGATCTTTCTACAGGGTGATTTGTTTGTAGCTGAACTATCTACAAGGTAATTTCTTCTAGCTGATCTCTCTACAGGGTGATTTGTTTGTAGCTGAATTCTGTACAAGTGATTTGTTTGCAGCTGAGCTCTTTACAGAATGGTTTCTTTGTAGCTGAACTCTCTACAGGGTGATTTGTTTGTAGCTGAAATCCCTACAAGGTAACTTCTTCTAGCTGATCTTTCTACAGGGCGATTTGTTTGTAACTGAGTTCTCTACAGGGTGATTTGTTTGCAGCTGAACTCTACATGGTAGTTTCTTTGTAGTTCTACAATGTGACTTCTTCTAGCTGAACTCTCTACAAGGTGACTTGTTTCTAGCTGATCTCTCTACAGGGTGACTTGTTTCTAGCTGAACTCTCTACAGGTGATTTGTTTGCAGGTGAACTCTCTACATGGTTTATTCCTTTGTAACTGAACTCCATGCAAGGTGACTTCTTCTAGCTGATCTCTTTACAGGGAGATTTGTTTGTAGCTTAACTCTCTACAGGTGATTTGTTTGCAGCTGAACTCTCTACATGATGGTTTCTTTTTAGCTGAACTCTCTACAAGGTAATTTCTTCTGGCTGATCTCTCTACAGGCCGATTTGTTTGTAGCTGAACTCTCTACATGATGGTTTCTTTGTAGCTGAACTCTCTACAAGGTGATTTCTTCTATAGCTGATCTTTCTACAGGGTGATTTGTTTGTAGTTGAACTCTCTACATGATAGTTTCTTTGTAGCTGAACCCTCTACAAGGTGATTTCTTCTATAGCTGATCTTTCTACAGGGTGATTTGTTTGTACCTGAACTATCTACATGATGGTTTCTTTGTAGCTGAACTCTCTACAAGGTAACTTCTTCTAGCTGATCTCTCTACAGGACTATTTGTTTGTACCTGAACTCTCACATGATTGTTTCTTTGAAGCTGAACTCTCTACAAGGTGATTTCTTCTAGCTGATCTTTCTACAGGGTGATTTGTTTGTAGCAGAACTCTCTACAAGGAAACTTCTTCTAGCTGATCTCTCTACAGGGAGATTTGTTTGTAGCTGAACTATCTACAAGGTAACTTCTTCTAGCTGATCTCTCTACAGGGTGATTTGTTTGTAGCTGAATTCTGTATAGGTGATTTGTTTGCAGCTGAGCTCTTTACAGAATGGTTTCTTTGTAGCTGAACTCTCTACAAGGTAACTTCTTCTAGCTGATGTATCTACAGGGTCACTAGTTTGTAGCTGAATTCTATACATGGTGGTTTCTTTGTAACTGAACTATCTATAAGGTGACATCTTCTAGCTGATCTTTCAACAGTGTGATTTGTTTGTAACTGAACTCTCTACAAGAAAACTTCTTCTAACTGATGTCTGAACAGGGTGAATTGTTTGTAGCTGAACTCTCTACAGGGTGATTTGTTTGTAGCTGATCTCTATACAGGTTACTTATTTCTAACTGATCTCTTGAATTCTGTTCAGTGTGACTGCTCTATTAGGATGACTGCTCTATTAGAGTATCTCGATCTCGCACTTGCTACACCAAGTTGGATTTCGTGTTATAACTCCGTGGCTTTAAGTCTGATTCTTCTACACCATTGAAGAGCCTTTCTAAGATGATAATTCCATCTGTACAGCGATTTTCAAAGCATTACCCCAAGTGGTTTATCTGGTAGGCGTGGCAAGCATAATAATAATAATAATAATAATAAAAAATTAGCTAATCTCGATTGCGTAATTGTTACACACTGTTGATTTTTTCGCTGTATCTTCCTGGTTTTTAGCTCAATTTCTTTCAAACCACAAAAGGTTTGAGGTTCAATAGTTAACCTATTTACCCACCGATTTTCAGCTTCTTCCCATACGCGGTTTACCCTGTAGGCGTGACAACATATTGGTGTTATTTGTCGTGCATAATCGCTCATAACTCTTTGCCTGTTTATGGTATTCCAGCCAAAGTTGGTACCGAGATGCGCCTTTATACCCCCCTTCTGTGTGCCAAATTTCACGGCAATCGGATAACGCGTTCGCGTTTTATAGCAATTTTTGTAAGTGTGCGAAAAGAGGAAGAAAAATAAGAAGAAGAAAAAAAAAACGAAGAAACTAAGCCAATTTTTGAAGTCGCATATCTCAGGAGTGCCTGAAGCGATTTCGCTCAAATTTGGAATGTGGAGTACTGAAGTTGGAGGGAATGTACACAGCAAAATTTGTCTTGTTTCATCAAGGCAGCACAGAGCTACGGAGGTGCGAAAATTGCATTTTCTTTCTTCCTGTCAATATACTCACGGGGTTGCGCGCCGGCTTCTTGGGCCGCACGACACACTACCGTGTGTCTTGATTTTGCTGTAGTAATAAAAATTGGCATATTTGTAAACTTGCCTACCTAGAGCCTTTATAGACGTAAATCGTTTGATTCTCCAAATGTGTTTACTCACCAAGTTTTCCACAACAAATGAATCAATTTGTATTCTTGCTGGATAGTTTTTTCAATACTGTTGTTGTGTACTATTCGCACACAATAAGATTGTGACAAGTTTATAAAGTTTTGATCTATATTATAGTAGGGATCAAATCAGAAAATGTTTACAGTTTACTTGAATCATACATTAACTTACTTGTGTACATTGTTTGGCAGAAAAAAAAGCCTCACAGTCAGTTGAGAAAGAGTATAATTTGTTTTGTTTCTTCGTATTTTCTTTCCAGTATGTAGTTTTAATCCTATTAAGTTGACTATTTAGCCAGAAGTATTGTAGTTTGCTATAAGAGGGTCTCTTAGTTATCGTCTTTCTTTTTGTGGTGATTGTTCTATAATTGGGGTAGAGGCAATTAGTGACTGTACTATTAGATTATGTCATTCTTTAATGACTGTTCTTTTAAACTTTCTAAAGGAAGCGCAGAATAATGTACATCTTTTTATCATTGTTACATATTTGTTATACCATATTTCTTTCAATTTACAAGTGAATCATGTTTGAGTTGTGTTCTATTATGACATCATATTGTTCCTTGAATTTGTCTTCCTATTATTCTGAAGACTATTCCAGTGAAATGAACACATTCATAGGCTCAATGCACACAGCCAGCAGCTGACATGAAAAATTTCTGACAGCAAAGTGATAAATTATTGTAGAATAAGGACAGCTATTTACTGTAGTATTTGATATGGATATTTCATTGCTTAAAATTTAATAAAGTGTTTAAATGTTCAGACTTACAACAAGAGTGACTTATTTTGATTAAGCATATGCATATTAATATTGTAGCTACCAGTAATTTATTGTGGATGTTTATCTTTCAGCTACAATGTTATGTTTTAATCAACGAAGAATAGTTATCTCTGAGAATGATGGAGTGATCAATGTTATACTGACTGCTACAAACCAATTTTCATATGACTTATTGCTTGTGATAGTTTCTGTTGATGAAACAGCAACAGGTTTGTATTGTCTTTTAGGATGTGAATATATTTAAAATGCACTAATGTACTTCACACAGCTGGTGCTGATTATGAAGCTGGACCATACAATGTGACACTAATGGCTGGTCAAACTAGTGTTTCATTTCAAGTCACACTAGTCAATGATGACATATTTGAACAATCAGAAACTGTCAACTTCACAATCATAAGTGATGATCTTCCTGACAGAGTGTCTGTAGAAAATAATTGTGTATTGGAAGTGTCTATCAATAATGATGATAGTAAGTGTATCTTATACACAGGGACACAGGACATGGGTGGAGGAAATTGCTAATAATGTATGTATGAATGAGGGATGACTTGAGCTGAGAATTTCTGCCAGCAAGTGGTCTTGGCAAACACAGCTCCCTAAAACCTGTAGCCATTTTAGTTTGCATGCAGCATCAACTTTGCAATTATGGGTATAAGTAGAATTAATATATCTCAAGTGTTGGAGGGGAGCTAGGGGGCTAAAGCTAGGGGCTTAGCCCCCTCTCAGAATAATATTTTGCTGAAATTATCATTCTTGGAGTCATGAATAAGATCAATATACTCTAATACAATGCTTCAAAGTGGTCAAAGAAGTGGCCAGTACTTCAGTAAAAATCGAACCACTGACCGCTTTCTTTGAGAGTTGATATCCTACCACTGTATATAAAGTGTCAAAGGCTGTTTTGTACTGCTTATAAATGCTGTATATATTTTTACTAACCCTGTAGTCAATAGCTAAAAATTTTGCCAAAAGAGGTTTTGCTGACTGCAAATAGCCTATTCTAAATACTTTAGTGTTTTAGTTGAAATTTTTCAAAATTAAACCATTTATGCCAATAATTAATTTGAGACATCATGGAAGCTAAAATGACTAGAGGGACTACACCACCCAGACCCCCACTGCCAAAGATTCTATACCCCCTCACATAAACTTGTTCCTCTTCCACTGATAACAGTATGTTGTCTGAGTATACATTTTACTTTCATTTACATATTACTTGTCTCTGTAAACATTGTAGACATAACAGTGTGGTTCAGCCAGTCCACATACAGTGCTAATGAAGATGTCAGTAATGTTACAATAATGTTAGAACTGAGTAGTTCACCTGCTATTGATGTCACTGTACAAGTGTTTAGTAGTGATGGAACAGCTACTGGTGAGTGCACAACATTGCACTAATACATAATGTGATGTTGAGTGATAAATTGTTGACTGTTACATTATTACAGGTAATGATACAGATTACACATCTGGAGTGTATACTGTCACATTCTCTGCTGGAGTAAATTCATCACAACTCACCATTCTTATCACTGACGATAATATATTAGAAGATGATGAGACCTTTAATCTCACTGTTAATCAGTCCTCACTACCTGATGGAGTTGTTGTAGGAGATCCTAGTCAAGTAACGGTGACCATTGTGGATGATGATGGTGAGTGTGGTAGATTGTATAGCACTGTAAAAATAGACACAGTTTGCAAACTTTAAAGTTACAACCCGTACTTGTATGCTACATTTCCACAGATATTACTGTGAGCTTCAACCAGTCAACATACATGGTTAATGAAGATGAAGGACCAGTACAACCTGTACTAGTTCTCAGTAATCCATCATCAACTGATATTACTGTAATTTTAAATGTCACAGATGGTTCAGCTAATGGTAAGCCTTTGTTAACTCTTAAATCCACAAGTAATTATAAGTAACAACTTAACGTACTTTAAATACATTATTTTTGTCGATATAATATTGTGGCTTTTATGTATGGCCTCAAACTAAACACTGTAAATCACAAACCATTAATCCTATGGGTACACAACTTGTGTCATTATATGTTTGATACCATAAGGAATAAATGACACCATGTGACTCACCTTGCAACAAAACAATATTGCCAAAGCTATCCATGAAACGACATGTACTCAATGAAAATGCTCATGCTATTAGCTTTACCACTCATTGGCAAATCATGACAATAAAGATCACATGAATAAGATATTTGTACAAAAATGGCTGTCTGTTTCATTTATCAAGGAAACTGGACAAGCCAGACGTCAGTCTTCAAAATAAGTGAGTGAATGAAATTACTATGATTGTGCTCATAGTAGCTCAATGAATATACCAGCTGAAAAGCGGTTTTAAAGTTAGACAAGCTTGTTGCACTGCCAGATTAGAATCATTAAGTATTCATGCCTCAGAAATGATTGTGTGTTTTATGCTATATAAAAAATTCTAATTTATTGGATTATGCAGCTTTAAGGGTTAAATATATGATGAAAATCTTACTATGATCTTAGGTGGTGGAGAGGATTATGGTTCAGGATCATATCAAGTCACATTTACTGCTGGAGAGACAATCAGTTCATTTGATGTTCCAATAACTAATGATAATGTAGTGGAAGATGATGAAACCATTGGTCTCACCATTCAGACAACATCACTACCAAATAGAGTTAGTGTTACTAACCCATCACAAGCTAACATCATAATAATGGATAGTACAAGTTAGTGACATGTAACTAGTGTTTGTACAGACTCTTTGTATGCATGCATTATCGTTTAAACTGTATCATAAAGTGTGGTAGTACCGTAAATTAGGATTTGGATTTTTCTGGCCAAAAACCACCCAAAAGCCAGCTTCACAAGACAATTCTGATGCCTTGGCAGTATTGGTTAGATATAACCAAGCCTAAAAGTGGGACTCTATATGCTTCCAGTCATAGGAGGTGGAGGCGGGGGGGATAAGGGAGGCCTTACACTTTTATGGACAATGTTTGCAACGCTGAAAAGACCAAGATACTCTAATAGAGCAGTCACAGTATTGAAAGAAGCAGTATTCAGAGAAGCAATGTAGCAAACTATGTATGTATGTGTATTTAAAATAACTAATGGTTAAAATATGGGAATGAGTGCATATATATCAGGCAAAACACAAGTGCCCGTGGTATAACTATAATATGTGCCACGTGGGTTAATCACCTGCACATGTGAGAAACCGCTGGCATGCTTCATGAGTGTATTTATATTGGGATTTATGAATTTCGATAGTGGGCACTGGAAACAACATAAGAATAACGACAAAGCATTACCGTGCTAAGAGTTCAAATGTACGTGCAACGACACGAACATACGAAATTCAGTGCTGGTCACTGTAAAGCATTAATACAATACAAAAGTTCGATTGTGGGTTTATACAGTGAGCAAGGAGACACATGACATGCACATCCAAACCTAAATTATTTTATTACATGTGTTATGGAATACATTATTCCAGTAGTGTTAATCTTATTGCAAATGGTGTGAGATATTTACTTGTATTATCCAACAAATGTGAAATAAAGTGTATATTTCATGTATTGTCTTTCATAGACATAACAGTGAGATTTATCCAGGACAGATTCTTTGGTTCTGAAGAAACTGGATCAGTAGTGGTAACACTGGAGCTAGTAGGAGGATCATCTAGTAGATCATTTGATGTGATTGTAACTCCATCAGAACAATCACCTGTTTCTGCTGAAGGTATGACCTAAAGCACTATGACACTAGATGGCATCATAACTAATCCTGATAAAAACTTGATTAAACCTACACCACCTGAACAAGTAGAATTGTATCAGTATAAAGAATTTATAAGTAAAGAAAGAGTCTGTGAAGCAGGCCAAAGCATTGGGGCCAACCAGTTAAATAATGCATTGGTGTCTTAGGTATACAATAGAAATAGGTGGTGTGCAATAGGATCTGTGGCAAAAGCTTTGAGATTTAGTATTTTTGCCATGTTTGAATATGGTAATTATGTAGTGAGTTGCAGTTAGTTAACTTAAATTGTGACTGTTCTATGTTACAGTGTTTGGTTGCTCTATTTGAGTATCTCTAAATTTATTGCAAACAAAATGTGGCCATAGTCCACCATTTCCACCACCTCTGTTAATTCAGTGGCAACTACTACAGTATTGTTGCTATGAAACAATTATTTTTTTTTTATCAGGTGATGTTGACTTTAACACTACAGACCAAACAGTCACATTCCCCAGTGGTATAACAACAAGTAACGTTAGTATATCAGCGTTCAATGATACCATTGTTGAGGGAGATGAAATGTTTGACTTAACATTAACTGTACCAGAATTATTTAATGGAAGGATATCAGCTGGTAATCGTGATATGGCTGTTGGAGAAATCACTGATAATACTAGTGAGTGTGGTTAATGCTTTTCAAAGTTACAGCAAGGCATTAACTGATTTTATTATAATCATAATAATGTTTTGCATGCAAGTATTGCACAAAATCACAGCAAGCATTATGTAAATACTTTTGTTTGATGATGTAATCTTTAGTGGTTGTAATCGACTTTGCTGAAGGACAATTTACTGGTAGTGAATCATCAGGAATAGTGGAGGTGGTAGTTGTCAAGGTTGGGGGAACATCTTCAGCTCCTCTTGATGTAATAGTTACTCCTTCTGAACGATCACCAGTATCAGCAACTGGTAAGGAATACATTGGTAGATATGATGTTTAGTAACTACTATACTCCAATAGGATCAGGTGTTGACTTTGACTCTAATCCAATTACTATAACAATTGAAGCTGGATCAACAGAGGGTAGAGGTAACATATCAGTGAGCTGTGACAATGTGGTAGAAGGAGTGGAGACTTTTGATATGAATTTAACACTTGCTAGTGATAATCCTCTAGTGAGAGTAGGTAGGGACACTTCAGTTGGAATAATCACTGATAGTACAGGTATGATAGTAGTATAATATATCTATGTTGATCAGTGTGTGACATATATAATATTGTGTATAGTTGTGGTGAACATTGAACAGTCCAGTTATGAGACAAGAGAGAATAGTAGTGTAGTGACATTAATGCTAAGACTCAGTCAAGTATCATCTGAACCATTTGAAGTTGTACTGACTACAATGGACATCACTGCTTCAGGTATGTGCATAGGCCATTACCTGTATATCTTGTTTTTGTACATTTATTAAGTTGTGCAGCTTGTATTCCTTTGATATTTTGATAGTTTAGTGAATCCATGATTGCTGGTATGAGGCTGTTGGCCAATTTAGTAAATATGAATTTCTATGGCTTGAAATCGAGTGGGTAGCTACAGGTTCTTAACAAAAAAAAAATTCTGAAAACTTTAAAATACAATATTATAGTGTTTTTTCCTTTGCATGTCACTTATGCTCCAATGGCACTGTGGAGAAAAATGCTAAAACTGTTTCAAGTTTTGGTGGAATAACTGGTTGGCACCAATATGCAAGGAGCTAGTGTAGTACTGCGTTTATATAGAAAATTGTGAGAACTAGTGCACGTTTGACTGATATATGTGTATGAATATAATATTATTGTAATGTTGAAAATGTGCATTTTTGTTTCAGATCCAACTATAGATATGTGGTTATTTGCTATGTAATTCAAAAATATGTGAATGTAATGTCATATCTTTATGTTTTATACACATGAAATATGTGTATAGATGTTGAGGATTACAATGGAACAAGGATCACAGTTGATGTCCCTGCTGGAGTATTAATACAATCATTTACAATAGACATTAGTGATAATGATGTTGTAGAATGTGATGAAGTGTTCAGTGCCGCTATAGAGTCTGTTACCACATGTGGAGTTACTACTGGAGATGTTATCAGTAGTAATGTGACTATAGTGGATGATGATGGTGAGTGGAGATGGTACATTGCTTATAATCATGAGTTCTGAAACTTATGTGACCCACTGTGTGAAAATATGATGATTTTGTGTAATGCTTTTCTGCGTAACTTAGTAGCGAAGCAATCGCAGCCACACATGTATTTAGGGATCCGCTGATTATGCTGGCATGATGATCAGCTGAAAGCATTGAGCATAATGCTAGTATAATAAGCAAATTACTTGTGCCATGCTATAAATCCTTACTTTTTCAAAACACAAGTCATGGAAAAAGATATATAATCTAATAGAACAGTCAGAAATTCTGAACAACCATGCAGCTGACTGTTCTATTAGGGTATGTCGATATTTTCTCTATAATACATTTTTACAAGCAAAGGTTTATTCTCTACTTCAGCCACTTATTATTTACCCACAAAACACATATTTATAAGCAAAACATAGGAACTGACTCATATACTTATGCTGAACATAATTTTGAGAATATTAGGAAAAATTTTTGAGCACTGTTCAAGAGCATTATAGGTAAAATATAAAGCATAATTGGCCGGTCCCTTTGTGTATTTTATAGCAATGGTCTTACAGAAATGTTAATAAACCAGTACAATAAAAATATTTAAAATTAACTACGTTCCATCAATAAAAGTAGCGAAACATGAGGAGGAGCTATGAGGGAAATCCCTACTTGGCATTGTGGGAAAATCCCTCCTTGGCATTATAGTAATTCAGGAGCATCTCTACTTTGGGATTAAAAGGATGGTGGAACATGACAATTTAGGAATTTTCCCACATTGCTTGTGTCAAATTTTCTGGATTACACGTAGGTTTTGCCCATTTTAGGTAAAAAGTTACAACGTCTTGTAAACAATGTATCATAAGTTCTGCATACTTTAGTTTATTAAAACATGATTTGGTTTATCGGAATCCTTGGTGAGTCCATTGGTGTACATGGTTTTGTCCTGAGAAAACAGAAAGGGAAGAAATGAGCCTTGTTCGGTTTAATTGGTATACAGTGGGAAACAAGGTTTTTTGCATACAGTACTTCTCTGTAAAATTACCAGTTAAATACATAGTGCAGATGGATACTTAATCAGTATGCTTCAGCAAACAAAATGATACCAAGTTTAGTGGCTTTGGTGGAGGGTAACCAGTTGTACTTTTGGGGTTTGCCCACCCAAATTCTCCAATAGACTGTTGTACAGTCACAAGGAGCAGTAAAAATCGCTCAAATGGTATGCACAAGAATCAGATGAAGGCATAGACTACCCATTATGTATAGGTCATTATGTGATTATTGAAGTACATAAGTAAATGGATATGTTCTGTAAACTTATGTAAGCTACAAACTTTACAAACAAGGGATGTGCAATGCTAAATGTATTTATGATTCACAACACATGTACAGCACCGCCCAAGCGCAACATTGTTTCTTGCAAGTGCACGTGATTAAAAGACTCACTAATTAAAGGGCGTGGCAGCTATTTTGCTTTGCAAGTTGTTATCCTTCAACTAGAGAGATAACAACTCGTGAGACAAATGGCTGCCATGTCCTTTAATTAGTTTTAAATTGTGCGTACTCGCGAAAAACGACACTGTACCATCCACATTGCATACAGTGTTGTGATATTTTGTGTTTTCTCATTAAATTAATCATGCATAAATCTTTCCACCCACAGAAGCAGTATTATCACTGAACCAAACAGAATATTCAGTATCAGAAGTTGATGGTCAATTACTAGTGGGTGTTACACTTAGTAGAGTAACATCAAAAGATGTAACTGTACTAGTCACTATCACTGATGGGACAACTACTGGTAATATTGTTAACCCAATGACTACATGATACTATTAATGTACATATCTTTCACAGGTGGAGAAGATTATAATGTAACACAACAATCACTACTCCTCATATCAGCTGGGTTGACATCATCATTATATAGTGTAGATATTATTAATGATATGATACATGAAGATGATGAGACATTTGATATTACTATAACATTGATGACAACTTGTTTATCAATAAGTGTTGATAATAATTCTGCCTCTGTGTCCATCGTTGATGATGAAGGTTAGTCATTTAAAGTTAAGTTTTGTGTAGAATTTGTAACACAATTGCTACCCATAATATTTATTTTGCTGTAGTATTAAAAATTGGCATATTTGTAAACTTACCCACCTAAAGCCTTTATAGACTTAAATCATTTGATTCTCCAAATGTGTTTACTCACCAAGATTTCCACAACAAATAAATCAATTTGTATTCTTGCTGGATAGTTTTTTCAATACTGTTGCTGTGTACTATTCGCACACAATAAAATTGTGACAAGTTTATAAAGTTTTGATCTACATTATAGTAGGGATCAAATCAGAAAATGTTTACAGTTTACTTGAATCATACACTTGTGTACATTGTTTGGCAGAAAAAAAAGCCTCAGTTGAGAAAAAGTATAATTTGTTTTGTTTCTTCCTATTTTCTTTTCAGTATGTAGTTTTAATCCTTTTATGCTAACTATTTAGCCAGAAGTATTGTATTTTGCTATAAGAAGGTCTCTTAGTCATCATCTTTCTTTTTGTGGTGATTGTTCTATAATTGGGGTAGAGGCAATTAGTGACTGTACTATTAGATTATGCCATTCTTTAATGACTGTTCTTTTTAAACTTTCTAAAGGAAGCACAAAATAATGTACATCTTTTTATCATTGTTACATATTTGTTTTACCATATCTCTTTCAATTTACAAGTGAATCATGTTTGAGTTGTGTTCTATCGTGTTCCTTGAATTTGCCTTCCTATTACTCTGAAGACTATTCCAGTGAAATGAACACATTCATAGGCTCAATGCACACAGCAGCTGACATGAAAAATTTCTGACAGCAAAGTGATAAATTATTGTAGAATAAGGACAGCTATTTACTGTAGTATTTGATATGGACATTTCATTGTTTAAAATATAATAAAGTGTTTAAATGTTCAGACATACAACAAGAATGACTTATTTTGATTAAGCATATGCATATTAATATTGTAGCTACCAGTAATTTATTGTGGATGTTTATCTTTCAGCTACAATGTTATGTTTTAATCAACGAAGAATGGTTATCTCTGAGAATGATGGAGTGATTGATGCTATACTGACAGCTACAAACCAATTTTCATATGACTTAATGCTTGTGATAGTTTCTGTTGATGAAACAGCAACAGGTTTGTATTGTCTTTTAGGATGTGAATATATTCAAAATGCACTAATGTACTTCACACAGCTGGTGATGATTATGAAGCTGGACCATACAATGTGACACTAATGGCTGGTCAAACTAGTGTTTCATTTCAAGTCACACTAGTCAATGATGACATATTTGAACAATCAGAAACTGTCAACTTCACAATCATAAGTGATCTTCCTGACAGAGTGTCTGTAGAAAATAATTGTGTATTGGAAGTGTCTATCAATAATGATGATAGTAAGTGCATCTTATACACAGGGACACAGGACATGGGTGGAGGAAATTGCTAATAATGTATGTATGAATGAGGGATGACTTGAGCTGAGAATTTCTGCCAGCAAGTGTTCTTGGCAAACACAGCTCCCTAAAACCTGTAGCCATTTTAGTTTGCATGCAGCATCAACTTTGCAATTATGGGTATAAGTAGAATTAATATATCTCAAGTGTTGGAGGGGAGCTAGGCTTAGCCCCCTCTCAGAATAATATTTTGCTGAAATTATCATTCTTGGAGTTGTGAATAAGATCAATATATTCTAATACAATGCTTCAAACTGGTCAAAGAAGTGGCCAGTACTTCAGTAAAAATCGAACCACTGACCACTTCCTTTGAGAGTTGATATCTTACCACTGTATATAAAGTGTCAAAGGCTGTTTTTGTACTGCTTATAAATGCTGTATATATGTTTACTAACCCTGTAGTCAATAGCTAAAAATTTTGCCAAAAGAGGTTTTGCTGACTGCAAATAGCCTATTCTGAATACTTTAGTGTTTTAGTTGAAATCCTTCAAAATTAAACCATTTATGCCAATAATTAATTTGAGACATCATGGAAGCTAAAATGACTAGAGGGACTACACCACCCAGACCCCCACTGCCAAAGATTCTATACCCCCTCACATAAACTTGTTCCTCTTCCACTGATAGCAGTATGTTGTCTGAGTATACATTTTACTTTCATTTACATATTACTTGTCTCTGTAAACATTGTAGACATAACAGTGTGGTTCAGCCAGTCCACATACAGTGCTAATGAAGATGTCAGTAATGTTACAATAATGTTAGAACTGAGTAGTTCACCTGCTATTGATGTCACTGTACAAGTGTTTAGTAGTGATGGAACAGCTACTGGTGAGTGTACAACATTACACTAATACATAATGTGATGTTGAGTGATAAATTGTTGACTGTTACATTATTACAGGTAATGATACAGATTACACATCTGGAGCGTATACTGTCACATTCTCTGCTGGAGTAAATTCATCACAACTCACCATTCTTATCACTGATGATAATATATTAGAAGATGATGAGTCCTTTAATCTCATTATTAACCAGTCCTCACTACCTGATGGAGTTGTTGTAGTAGATCCTAGTCAAGTAACAGTTACCATTGTGGATGATGATGGTGAGTGTGGTAGATTGTATAGCAATGTAAAAATAGATACAGTTTGCAAACTTTAAAGTTACAACCCGTACTTGTATGCTACATTTCCACAGATATTACTGTGAGCTTCAACCAGTCAACATACATGGTTAATGAAGATGAAGGACCAGCACAACCTGTACTAGTTCTCAGTAATCCATCATCAACTGATATTACTGTAATTTTAAATGTCACAGATGGTTCAGCTAATGGTAAGCCTTTGTTAACTCTTAAATCCACAAGTAATTATAAGTAACGACTTAACATACTTTAAATACATTATTTTTGCTGATATAATATTATGGCTTTTATGTATGGCCTCAAACTAAACACTGTAAATCACAAACCATTAATCCTATGGGTACACAACTTGTGTCATTATATGTTTGATACCATAAGGAATAAATGATACCATGCGACTCACCTTGCAACAAAACAATATTGGCAAAGCTATCCATGAAACGACATGTACTCAATGAAAATGCTCATGCTATTAGCTTTACCACTCATTGGCAAATCATGACAATAAAGATCACATGAATAAGATATTTGTACAAAAATGGCTGCCTGTTTCATGTATCATGGAAACTGGACAAGCCAGACGTCAGTCTTCAAAATAAGTGAGTGAATGAAATTACTATGATTGTGCTCATAGTAGCTCAATGAATATACCAGCTGAAAAGCGGTTTTAAAGTTAGACAAGCTTGTTGCACTGCCAGATTAGAACCATTAAGTATTCATGCATCAGAAATGATTGTGTGTTTTATGCTATATACCAAATTCTGATTTATTGGATTATGCAGCTTTAAGGGTTAAATATATGATGAAAATCTTACTATGATCTTAGGTGGTGGAGAGGATTATGGTTCAGGATCATATCAAGTCACATTTACTGCTGGAGAGACAATCAGTTCATTTGATGTTCCAATAACTAATGATAATGTAGTGGAAGATGATGAAACCATTGATCTCACTATTCAGTCAACATCACTACCAAATAGAGTTAGTGTTACTAACCCATCACAAGCTAACATCATAATAATGGATAGTACAAGTTAGTGACATGTAACTAGTGTTTGTACAGACTCCTTGTATACATGCATTATCGTTTAAACTGTATCATAAAGTGTGGTAGTACCGTAAATTAGGATTTGGATTTTCTGACCAAACACCACCCAATAGCCAGCTTCACAAGACAATTCTGATGCCTTGGAAAGTATTGGTTAGATATAACCAAGCCTAAAAGTGGGACTTTAAATGCTTACAGTCATAGGAGGTGGAGGCGGGGAGACAAGAGGGGCCTTGCACTTTTATGGACAATGTTTGCATGACTGAAAAGACCAAGATACTCTAATAGAACAGTCAAGATCGAGATACTCTAATAGAGCAGTCACAGTATTGAAAGAAGCAGTATTCAGAGAAGCAATGTAGCAAGCTATGTATGTATGTCTATTTAAAATAACTAATGGTTATACTACGGGAATGAGTGCATAAATATCAGGCAAAACACAAGCGCCCGTGGTATAACTATAATATGTGCCACTTAGGTTAATCACCTACACGTGTGAGAAACCGCTGGCATGCTTCATGAGTGTATTTATATTGGGATTTATGAATTTTGATAGTGGGCACTGGAAACAACATAAGAATAACGACAAAGCATTGCTGTGCTAAGAGTTCAAATGTACGTGCAACGACATGAACATACGAAAAGTTCGATTGTGGGTTTATACAGTGAGCAAGGAGACACATGACATGCACATCCAAACCTAAATTATTTTACTACATGCATTATGGAATACATTATTCCAGTAGTGTTAATCTTATAGCAAATGGTGTGAGATATTTTACTTGTATTAATGAACAAATGTGAAATAAAGTGTATACTTCATGTACTGTCTTTCATAGACATAACATTGAGATTTATCCAGGACAGATTCTTTGGTACTGAAGAAACTGGATCAGTAGTGGTAACACTGGAGCTAGTAGGAGGATCATCTAGTAGATCATTTGATGTGATTGTAACTCCATCAGAACAATCACCTGTTTCTGCTGAAGGTATGACCTAAAGCACTATGACACTAGATGGCATCATAACTAATCCTGATTAAAACTGGGTTAAACCTAAACTACCTGAACAAGTAGAATTGTATCAATATAAAGTGTTTATAAGTAAAGAAAGAGTCTGTGAAGCAGGCCAAAGCATTGGGGCCAACCAGTTAAATAATGCATTGGTGTCTTAGGCATACAATAGAAATAGGTGGCGTGCAATAGGATCTGTGGCAAAAGCTACGAGATTTTGTATTTTTGCCATGTTTGAATATGGTAATTATGTAGTGACTTGCAGTTAGTTAACTTAAATTGTGACTGTTCTATGTTACAGTGTTTGATTGCTCTATTTGAGTATCTCTAAATTTATTGCAAACAAAATGTGACCATAGTCCACCATTTCCACCACCTCTGTTAATTCAGTGGCAACTACTACAGTATTGTTGCTATGAAACAATTCTTTTTTTTTATCAGGTGATGTTGACTTTAACACTACAGTCCAAACAGTCACATTCCCCAGTGGTATAACAACAAGTAATGTTAGTATATCAGTGTTCAATGATACCATTGTTGAGGGAGATGAAATGTTTGACTTAACATTAACTGTACCAGAATTATTTAATGGAAGGATATCAGCTGGTAATCGTGATATGGCTGTTGGAGAAATCACAGATAATACTAGTGAGTGTGGTTATTGCTTATCAAAGTTACTGCCAGGCAGTAACTGATTTTATTATAATCATAATAATGTTTTACATGCAAGTATTGCACAAAATCACAGCAAGCCTTATGTAAATACTTTTGTTTGATGATGTAATCTTTAGTGGTTGTGATCGACTTTGCTGAAGGAGAATTTACTGGTAGTGAATCATCAAGAATAGTGGAGGTGGTAGTTGCCAAGGTTGGGGGAACATCTTCAGCTCCTCTTGATGTAATAGTTACTCCTTCTGAACAATCATCAGTATCAGCAACTGGTAAGGAATACATTGGTAGATATATTGTTTAGTGACTACTATACTCCAATAGGATCGGGTGTTGACTTTGACTCTAATCCAATTACTATAACAATTGAAGCTGGATCAACAGAGGGTAGAGGTAACATATCAGTGAGCTGTGACAATGTGACGGAACAAATGGAGACTTTTGATATGAATTTAACACTTGCTAGTGATAATCCTCTAGTGAGAGTAGGTAGGGACACTTCAGTTGGAATAATCACTGATAGTACAGGTATGATAGTAGTATAATACATCTATGTTGATCAGTGTGTGACATATATAATATCCTTTATAGTTGTGGTGAACATTGAACAGTCCAGTTATGAGACAAGAGAAAACAGTAGTGTAATGACATTAACGCTAAGACTCAGTCAAGTATCATCCGAACCATTTGAAGTTGTACTGACTACAATGGACATCACTGCTACGGGTGAGTAAAGCAATTGAACATTAATTACATGAACATTTTCGTATTAAGAAATAGGTTTGGTAACGAATATGATGGGGGGGGGGGAGGGGGGGGCAAAGCCTCTTCATTTTTTATTGCAGTGCTGATGATTCTTTGATATATCCTAATAAAGCAGTCAGATTCTCTAACCAAACAGTTGTGTACTCAAATAATCCTTCAGGCATATTTCTAATTAAAAAAATTATTACTAAAATTCAATTTTAGAAAGCAAATTGATCATTTAAAATTTCTTCCTACACTCTTGCTACAGTAGAAGGCTGTCTTATATATCGTCTTCATTGTTGCACTGCAATATTTATTTAATAGTTATACCACAGCTGTGAGGGATTTGCTGATATATACACCCAAATCCCGAGGGTGCAGCCCGAGGGCTGTGGTTGTATAATATCAGTAAATACCAAGCAGTCGTGGTATAAGTGATATAAATCACTTGGGGCACATTCACCTAATATGTGAAAGAACTAACAAGATCTCATCCCATTTGTTTTATACAGTAGCATCTGAATATAAATCGTGGTTTTAATAGCATGGGCTAATAGCCATCAGAACATTAGCCAAATGTTGAAACGTCATTAATATGTTAATATGCTTCAACACGCAACGTTAGAAAACTTGCGATTGTGGGATGGAGGTTATATTTTAATCATTATTGTACTAAGTTAAGCCAACTAACTTCACTACTGGAACAGTAAGTTATTATATTAAGTTAAGTACTTAAGACTATAAGTGACTAACCTATTTCGTAGTAGTAGTAGTAGTAGCTTTGCTTTTCCGTGGTCTGTTCTAAGGCTGATATGCGGTGGGTAGAAATACACATCCACAATCGCCCAAACAATTAATTTGTGCCTTCATTATCCTTTAGTAACAACTAAGTAGTCAATCTTAGCAAATATACTCAGCTTAGCAACTTCTACAAAAAAATGAGTCCCACAATACAAAGCTCGCGTTAAAGTGCATCATTTCTTTGAACTGGCAGGGTATCAAAGTCATTGGCAAACCGCCTTCCCATTGTCCAGGCAATATGTGAGTTAAACACTGAGTGGCACCTTTGAATTCCCACACTAAAGTAGTATATATCACATATACATACACATCTTTTACACTAAAAAAGAACTACATTTCCAAAATGTGTGTTGTATGTTGTAATGTGTTTGCTGGTTTATCAGTATATATAATAGTTGTACGGACACAATGTAGAGTCTATGAAATTTATAAACCCGAAGGCCCCGGGCTGTAGTACACGAGTGACGCTAGGGCGCTACTAAGGGCCTTAGGGTTTATAAATGTGACCGGATCTGCGAAAAAGGGACATAATCGCACAAGCCTAAATTAAGTATAAAGCATTGAATACATTGGGTGAAATACTTGCATATTATTGAAAAAAATTCCGTCAATTTTGTTTAACCTTGTTTCTTAGTGAAGGAAGGAACTAACAATGCAATTCTGTATATCATCGTAATCGCCTGCTCAAGAGGAGTTAGAAAATCTTTGTTTCGTTGCAGTAGACCCAATGATACGTAAGTTATGTGCGTTTGTTTACATCATGTCGAAGTGATCGTACGCGATCGATTTTTCTTCATGTATTTTGCCTTTTTATGCAGTGAAAAAGGGTGAGTAAATGCCAAATTTTTTCCAGTAAACGATTCCTCTGTTCATGACAAATACAATGGTGAAACTTTTAGTTCCGTACCTCAATCTGTTGGTAAATTACAACCGTTTTTGTAAGCGCCTGCAATTTATTTTCCCTATACTTGCTGTACATATCGATTTTTCTGTTTTCGCTATTTTGGAGGGCTGTAACTCCCAAAGCTATTGGCACATGAAGCTGAAACTTTGCCAGTAGGTACACTTGGCTAAGTAGATTGTAAATATTTAATAACCAGCAATTGGAGAAATATGCGATTATGTCCTGTTTTTGCAGATCTGGTTACAAATTTCATAGACTCCATATTGTGCCCGTATAACTGCTTTAGACTCTATTTCACATTATACTCAGATTACTTACCTCATCCACGGCTGTTTCTGCTGTAGGCTCAACAAAAGCGGATGGTTTTCTTACGATAATACTAGCGCCATGGCAACTATGCACCCTCACGTGACAAAATAATAGCGCTCGTTAAATCACTTCACGTGAACAATGCACAGCGATTGGATAAACCTAGATTTTGAGCATATGTTATATTATGCCTGAAGGTGTGGAGTATATTAGAAAACAAGGTGGAGTATATGAGATTTAACACCCACCCAAAACAGCCTAAATAGAGTCTAAATATCTAAATTGATTGTATTAACAGATGTTGAGGATTACAATGGAACAAGATTTACAGTTGATGTTCCTGCTGGAGTATTAACACAATCATTTACAATAGACATTATTGATGATGATGTTGTAGAATGTGATGAAGTGTTCAGTGTCACTATAGAGTCTGTTACCACATGTGGAGTTACTACTGGAGATGTTATCAGTAGTAATGTGACTATAATTGATTATGATGGTGAGTGGAGTTATTACAGAGTCATAATCTTTCTATGTAAAATGTTTCCACACACAGAAGCAGTATTATCACTGAACCAAACAGAATATTCGGTATCAGAAGCTGATGGACAAATATTAGTGGGTGTTACACTTAGTAGAGTAACATCACAAGATGTAACTGTACTAGTCACAATCACTGATGGGACAACTACTGGTAATATTGTTAACCCAATGACTACATGATACTATTAATGTACATATCTTTCACAGGTGGAGAAGATTATAATGTAACACAACAATCACTACTCGTCATTCCAGCTGGGTTGACATCATCATTGTATAGTGTAGATATTATTAATGATATGATACATGAAGATAATGAGATATTTGATATTACTATAACATTGATGACAACTTGTTTATCAATAAGTGTTGATAATAATTCTGCTACTGTGACCATCCTTAATCACGGAGGTACGTAAGTGTGGGCACTGTTAACGATTATTGTACATTAAAGTCTGAGATTGTTAATAGTTGATGAAGTATCATGTAACCATAAGAATGTGTGTAATTCATTACAGTGTAACCATATAAAATTGTAATTCAGTATCTAAATCTCATTTATCTGTATAATAAAAGTGACTGTTTTATTAGGGTATTTTGTTAACATGCTGGAGTATATAATAATTTATATGTTCTCTAGAGTAGTTGAATGGAAATCTGTATATAAATGAATAGGTTATACAAACAAATTCATTTTTTCCTATTTGAACAGATACACAGGTGTTCAGATAATGAAGTCCCACTGTATCCGTATTTCATCCTGTTGTACGCTTCAATCATTTTCATAATAGAAATTATATTGACTCCATTTTCATGTTCACTTGCAATTGTGGACAGATGCATACAGTTGGGTAAACACAGTTTTCCAAAACTATTTTCAGTAAGATAGGCTCTATATAGCTGACTGTGGGAGTACTACATAAGACATTATAACAAGCTTAGAGACTATAATAGATTATTTATGGTATTTCTCATCACATACAATATCATATCCATTTTATTTTAATGTAGTTATAACTGTGAGATTCAGCCAGTCCACATACCGTGTTAATGAAGATGTCAGTAATGTTACAATAATGTTAGAACTGAGTAGTTCACCTGCTATTGATGTCACTGTACAAGTGTTTAGTAGTGATGGAACAGCTACTGGTGAGTGTACAACATTACACTAATACATAATGTGATGTTGAGTGATAAATTGTTGACTGTTACATTATTACAGGTAATGATACAGATTACACATCTGGAGTGTATACTGTCACATTCCCTGCTGGAGTAAATTCATCACAACTCAACACTCTTATCACTGATGATAATATATTAGAAGATGATGAGACCTTTAATCTCACTATTAATCAGTCTTCACTACCTGATGGAGTTGTTGTAGGAGATGCTAGTCAAGTAACGGTGACCATTGTGGATGATGACGGTGAGTGTGATAGATTGTATAGCACTGTAAATATAGATACAGTTTTGCAAACTTTAAAGTTACAAGCCGTACTTGTATGCTACATTTCCACAGATATTACTGTAAGCTTCAACCAGTCAACATACATGGTTAATGAAGATGAAGGACCAGCACAACCTGTATTAGTTCTCAGTAATCCATCATCAACTGATATCACTGTAATTGTAAATGTCACAGATGGTTCAGCTAACGGTAAGTCTCTGTTAACTCTTAAATCCACAAGTAATTATAAGTAACAACTTAACACACTTTAAATACATAATTTTAGCCGATATAATATTATGGCTTTTATGTATGGCCTCAAACTAAACACTGTAAATCACAAACCATTAATCCTATGGGTACACAACTTGTGTCATTATATGTTTGATACAATAAGGAATAAATGAAACCATGTGACTCACCTTGCAACAAAACAATATTGCCAAAGCTATCCATGAAACGACATGTACTCAATGAAAATGCTCATGCTATTAGCTTTACCACTCATTGGCAAATCATGACAATAAAGATCACATGAATAAGATATTTGTACAAAAATGGCTGCCTGTTTCATACATCAAGGAAACTTAACATGCCTGACTTCAAACTTCAATATGTCAAAACCACAAGTGAGTGAATGAAATTACTATGATTGCTCATAGTAGCCAATGTATATACTAGCTGAAAAGTGGTTTTGAAGTTAGACAAGCTGAAACCATTAAGTATCCGTGTATCAGAAATTATTGTGTGTTTTATGCTATGTAAAAAATGCCGATTTATTGGATTATGCAGCTTTAAGGTTACGGTATAGTCACGGGCAATCATTCAAAATTTTGAATGCCTATCGATATTTTTTGAGAAGCCCATAAAATCAGTCTAGCAGCGTGAAAAGTTTTAAATGAAGGTGAAGCTCTTCATATTTAATGTTTTTATGTAGCTACAGTGTAGTTTGAGGCAGGTGGAACATTACAATTTGTTGTAGTAACACAAGTAAACCAGCCCGTACATCGCTCAGCTCCATCTGTCACTACCATGTTTTTCTGCTGCTGAATACAGCAAAAGCTGTAGGCTCTATTGGCTTTTCTGGGGCATAGTGATACTGTATATTAAATTTATTAAGTCCTGTGGAAGTATTTTTTGGGTGTTTCTCCCCAGTGACTCAGATACAAACCTTCAAAGAGCTTGTTTCACTCGAAAAAACTACTAAAAGTTCAATAAAATGTCAATACAACCAGTAACTTAAAAAATCGCTTCCACAGGACCTAGATATTTTAGTTGTTTAGCCACTTGTGTTGAAATTATAAGGATTCAGTAATCTGTTAGTCTGGTTTTTGGTGGCGCGTTTTTATAAAACATCGCTCTATTGTGGGCCACACACCCAAGAACAGTCGTTGTTCTGTAGTGAAAACAAACAAGCACAATTATTTGTATTGCTAACACAACACAGTTGTTGAAATTATTTATCCCTGTTTGGTTTAAAGCAGGTTTTGTAATTTGTTCCTCCCATGCATTTAAAACTATTCCGTAACCTTAAGGGTTAAATATATGATGAAAATCTTACTATGATCTTAGGTGGTGGAGAGGATTATGGCTCAGGATCATATCAAGTCACATTCACTGCTGGAGAGACAATCAGTTCATTTGATATTCAAATAACTAATGATAATGTAGTGGAAGATGATGAAACCATTGATCTCACTATTCAGTCAACATCACTACCAAATAGAGTTAGTGTTACTAACCCATCACAAGCTAACATCACAATAATGGATACTACAAGTTAGTAAAAAAATCTAAATTATTTTACTACATGTATTATGGAATACACTATTCCAGTAGTGTTAATCTTATTGCAAATGGTGTGAGATATTTTACTTCCATTAGCCAACAAATGTGAAATAAAGTGTATACTTCATGTACTGTCTTTTATAGACATAACGGTGAGATTTATCCAGGACAGATTCTTTGGTTCTGAAGAAACTGGATCAGTAGTGGTAACACTGGAGCTAGTAGGAGGATCATCTAGTAGATCATTTGATGTGATTGTAACTCCATCAGAACAATCACCTGTTTCTGCTGAAGGTATGACCTAAAGCACTATGACACTAGATGGCATCATAACTAATCCTGATTAAAACTTGATTAAACTTAAACTACCTAAACAAGTAGAATTGTATCAATATAAAGTGTTTATAAGTAAAGAAAGAGTCTGTGAAGCATGCCAAAGCATTGGGGCCAACCAGTTAAATAATACATTGGTGTCTTAGGTATACAATAGAAATAGGTTGCGTGCAATAGGATCTGTGGCAAAAGCTACGAGATTTTGTATTTTTGCCATGTTTGAATATGGTAATTATGTAGTGACTTGCAGTTAGTTAACTTAAATTGTGACTGTTCTATGTTACAGTGTTTGATTGCTCTATTTGAGTACCTCTAAATTTATTGCAAACAAAATGTGGCCATAGTCCACCATTTCCACCACCTCTGTTAATTCAATGGCAACTACTGCAGTATTGTTGCTATGAAACAATTCTTTTTTTTATCAGGTGATGTTGACTTTAACACTACAGACCAAACAGCCACATTCCCCAGTGGTATAACAACAAGTAATGTTAGTATATCAGTGTTCAATGATACCATTGTTGAGGGATATGAAATGTTTGACTTAACATTAACTGTACCAGAATTATTTAATGGAAGGATATCAGCTGGTAATCGTGATATGGCTGTTGGAGAAATCACAGATAATACTAGTGAGTGTGGTTAATGCTTTTCAAAGTTACAGCCAGGCAGTAACTGATTTTATTATATTTAGTGGTTGTAATCGACTTTGCTGAAGGACAATTTACTGGTATTGAATCATCAGGAATAGTGGAGGTGGTAGTTGCCAAGGTTGGGGGAACATCTTCAGCTCCTCTTGATGTAATAGTTACTCTTTCTGAACAATCACCATTATCAGCAACTGGTAAGGAATACATTGGTAGATATAATGTTTAGTGACTACTATACTCCAATAGGATCGGGTGTTGACTTTGACTCTAATACAACTACTATAACAATTGAAGCTGGATCAACAGAGGGTAGAGGTAACATATCAGTGAGCTGTGACAATGTGGTAGAAGGAGTGGAGACTTTTGATATGAATTTAACACTTGCTAGTGATAATCCTCTAGTGAGAGTAGGTAGGGACACTTCAGTTGGAATAATCACTGATAGTACAGGTATGATAGTAGTATAATATATCTATGTTGATCAGTGTGTGACATGTATAATATTGTGTATAGTTGTGGTGAACATTGAACAGTCCAGTTATGAGACAAGAGAGAACAGTAGTGTAGTGACATTAATGCTAAGACTCAGTCAAGTATCATCCGAATCATTTGAAGTTGTACTGACTACAATGGACATCACTGCTACAGGTGAGTAAAGCATTGAAGATTAATAACATGAACATTTTTGTATTAAGAAATAGGTTTGGCAATGAATATGATGGGGGGGGCCAAAGCCTCTCCACTTTTTATTGCAGTGCTTTAAGATTATTCTTTGATATATCCTAATTAAGTAGTCAGATTCTATAGCCAAACAGTTGTGTACTCAAATAATCCTTCAGACATATTTCTAACTAAAAAAATATTAGTAAAATTCAATTTTAGAAAGCAAATTGATCATTTAAAATTTCTTCCTACACTCTTGCTACAGTAGAAGGCTGTCTTATATATCGTCTTCATTGTTTCACTGCAATATTTATTTAATAGTTATACCACGGTTGTGAGGGATTTGTTGATATATACACCCAAAACCCGAGGGTGCAGCCCGAGGGCTGTGGTTGTATAATATCAGTAAATACCAAGCAGTCGTAGTATAAGTGATATAAATCACTTGGGGCACACTCACCTAATAGGTGAAGGAACTAACGAGATCTCATCCCACTTGTTTTATACAGTAGCATCTGAATATCGATCGTGGTTTTAATAGTGTGGGCTAACAGCCATCAGAACATTAGCCAAATGTTAAAACGTCATTAAATGTTACTATGCTTCAACACGCAGTGTTAGAAAACTTGCGATTGTGGGATGTAGGTTATATTGTAATCATTGTTGTACTAAGTTAAGCCAACTAACTTCACTACTGGAACAGTAAGTAAGTTATTATATTAAGTTAAGTACTTAGGACTGTAAGTGACTAACCTATTTCGTAGTAGTAGTAGTAGTAGTAGTAGCTTTGCTGTTCCGTGGTCTGTTCAAAGGCTGATATGCGGTGGGTAGAAATACACATCCACAATCGCCTAAACAATTAATTTGTGCCTTCATTATCCCTTAGTAACAACTGAGTAGTCAATCTTAGCAAATATACTCAGCTTAGCAACTTCTACAAAAAATGAGTCCCACAATACAAAGCTCACGTCAAAGCGCATCATTTCTTTGAACTGGCAGGGTATCAAAGTCATTGGCAAACCGCCTTCTCATTGTCCAGGCAATATGTGAGTTAAACACTGAGTGGCACCTTTGAATTCCCACACTAAAGTGGTATATATCACATATACGTACACATCTTTTACACTAAAAAAGAACTACATTTCCAAAATGTGTGTTGTATGTTGCAATGTGTTTGCTGGTTTATCAGTATATGTGACTGTCTCTGGGAAAACCGGTCTTATCGCCCATTTAAAAGTATCGAGAAACGTCGGTTTTAAATATTCTGTGTGTTGTAGCTGGCCAATGGTGGTAGCTACGCATACCAAATTTTCACACGTTTCACAACAATTTCTTACCTTCCTAATCATCCACTGAAGAAGTAGTCAACAGCTAAGTTTCCCGCCATTTTAGATAGTTTTTAAACCGAGGTTGTCTGTATCAGGCGAGCTCCAGAAGGGGTGGGAGGCGGGGGCCCTGGAAGGCGGGCAAGATGGTGTTCAAAAATTGAAAAGAGACGTGCTAGGATGAATTAGGCCAAGTTATAGGCCATTCAGGGCTCAGAACTGGCTAAAATGAAAGGAAATTTACAGCACAGGTCATTGTCCAACACCACAGAGCTGTACAGCCACACACAGCCATCTCCTGGTTGGCCAGGGCTCCATCAAGACCCCAGACCACTCGTACGGCTCGCCACTGTGCTCTAGAAAAGCAGCCAGCAAAAGCAGACCACTTTACTCTGGTGGACTGTGGCAGTGAAACTTGATAGTGCATTCATTAAGCTTTGTGTTTGTGTGAAAAAATCAAACTTCCTGTCTTGGGCGATAAGAACGGTTTTCGTAGATCCAGTTACATACAACTGTGTCACGTGAGATCACGTGATCACACTAATATTACAAAGCTGTGAACTCTCTCCTCTTGCTGTTTGAAGTGGCTATCAGTGCTTCTTGTTGTGTTTCATGGCTGAAAATGGTAAGCTGGCTGTTCTGGTGTACCTAGCTATAAATCTATTGTTGTATGTGACTGTCTCTGGGAAAACCGGTCTTATCGCCCATTTAAAAGTATCGAGAAACGTCGGTTTTAAATATTCTGTGTGTTGTAGCTGGCCAATGGTGGTAGCTACGCATACCAAATTTTCACACGTTTCACAACAATTTCTTACCTTCCTAATCATCCACTGAAGAAGTAGTCAACAGCTAAGTTTCCCGCCATTTTAGATAGTTTTTAAACCGAGGTTGTCTGTATCAGGCGAGCTCCAGAAGGGGTGGGAGGCGGGGGCCCTGGAAGGCGGGCAAGATGGTGTTCAAAAATTGAAAAGAGATGTGCTAGGATGAATTAGGCCAAGTTATAGGCCATTCAGGGCTCAGAACTGGCTAAAATGAAAGGAAATTTACAGCACAGGTCATTGTCCAACACCACAGAGCTGTACAGCCACACACAGCCATCTCCTGGTTGGCCAGGGCTCCATCAAGACCCCAGACCACTCGTACGGCTCGCCACTGTGCTCTAGAAAAGCAGCCAGCAAAAGCAGACCACTTTACTCTGGTGGACTGTGGCAGTGAAACTTGATAGTGCATTCATTAAGCTTTGTGTTTGTGTGAAAAAATCAAACTTCCTGTCTTGGGTGATAAGAACGGTTTTCGTAGATCCAGTCACATATATAATAGTTGTACGGACACAATGTAGAGTCTATGAAATTTATAAACCCGAAGGCCCCGGGCTGTAGTACACGAGCGAAGCTAGGGTGCTACTAAGGGCCTTAGGGTTTATAAATGTCACCGGATCTACGAAAAAGGGACATAATCACACAAGCCTAAATTAAGTATCAAGCATTGAATACATTGGGTGAAATACTTGCGTATTATTGAAAAAATTCCGTCAATTTTGTTAACGTTGATTCTTAGCAAAGGAAGGGACTAACAATGAAAACCTGGGTATCATCTTAATCGCCTACTCAAGAGCAGTTGGAAAATCATTGTTTCGTTGCAGTAGATCTAATGATACGTAAGTTATGAGCGTTTGTTTACATCATATCGAAGTGATCGTACGCGATTGATTTTTCTTCATGAATTTTGCCTTTTTATGCAGTAAAACAGGGTGAGTAAATGACAAACTTTTCCAGTAAACGATTCCTCTGTTCATGACAAATACGATGGTGAAAATTGTAGTTCCGTACCTCAATCCGTTGGTAACTTACAACCGTTTTTGTAAGCGCCTGCAATTTATTTTCCCTATACTTACTGTACACATCGATTTTTCTGTTGTCGCTATTATTAAGGGCTGTAACTCCCAAAGCTATTGGCACATGAAGCTGAAACTTTGCCAGTAGGTACACTTGGCTAAGTAGATTGTAAATATTTAATAACCAGCAGTTCGAAAAATATGCGATTATGTCCTGTTTTTGCAGATCTGGTTACAAATTTCATAGACTCCATATTGTGCCCGTATAACTGCTTTAGACTCTATTTCACATTATACTCAGATTACTTACCTCATCCACGGCTGTTTCTGCTGTAGACTCAACAAAAGCGGCTGGTTTTCTTACGATAATACTAGCGCCATGGCAACTATGCACCCTCACGTGACAAAATAAAAGCGCTCGTTAAATCACTTCACGTGAACAATGCACAGCGATTGGATAAACCTAGATTTTGAGCATATGTTATATTATGCCTGAAGGTGTGGAGTATATTAGAAAACAAGGTGGAGTATATGAGATTTATTACCCACCCAAAACAGCCTAAATAGAGTCTAAATATCTAAATTGATTGTATTAACAGATGTTCAGGATTACAATGGAACAAGATTTACAGTTGATGTTCCTGCTGGAGTATTAACACAATCATTTACAATAGACATTATTGATAATGATGTTGTAGAATGTGATGAAGTGTTCAGTGTCACTGTAGAGTCTGTTACCACATGTGGAGTTACTACTGGAGATGTTATTGGTAGTAATGTGACTATAATGGATGATGATGGTGAGTGAAGTGACTACACTGTTATAATTTAAAATTATTCCTACCACAGAAGCAGTATTATCACTGAACCAAACAGAATATTCGGTATCAGAAGCTGATGGTCAATTACTAGTGGGTGTTACACTTAGTAGAGTAACTTCACAAGATGTAACTGTACTAGTCACTATCACTGATGGGACAACTACTGGTAATATTGTTAACCCAATGACTACATGATACTATTAATGTACATATATCTTTCACAGGTGGAGAAGATCATAATGTAACACAACAATCACTACTGGTCATACCAGCTGGGTTGACATCATCATTATATAGTGTAGATATTATTAATGATATGATACATGAAGATAATGAGATATTTAATATTACTATAACATTGATGACAACTTGTTTATCAATAAGTGTTGATAATAATTCTGCTACTGTGACCATCCTTAATCACGGAGGTACGTAAGTGTGGGCACTGTTAACGATTATTGTACATTAAAGTCTGAGATTGTTAATAGTTGATGAAGTATCATGTAACCATAAGAATGTGTGTAATTCATTACAGTGTAACCATATAAAATTGTAATTCAGTATCTAAATTTCGTTTATCTGTATAATAAAAGTGACTGTTTTATTAGGGTATTTTGTTAACATGCTGGAGTATATAAATAATTTATATGTTCTCTAGTGTAGTTAAATGGAAATCTGTATATAAATGAATAGGTTATACAAACAAATTCATTTTTCCTGTTTGAACAGATACACAGGTGTTCAGATAATGAAGTCCCACTGTATCCATATTTCATCCTGTTGTACGCTTCAATCATTTTCATAATAGAAATTATATTGACTCCATTTTCATGTTCACTTGCAATTGTGGACAGATGCATACAGTTGGGTAAACACAGTTTTCCAAAACTATTTTCAGTCAGATAGGCTCTATATAGCTGACTGTGGGAGTACTACATAAGACATTATAACAAGCTTAGAGACTATAATAGATTATTTATGGTATTTCTCATCACATACAATATCATATCCATTTTATTTTAATGTAGTTATAACTGTGAGATTCAGCCAGTCCACATACCGTGTTAATGAAGATGTCAGTATTGTTACAATAATGTTAGAACTGAGTAGTTCACCTGCTATTGATGTCACTGTACAAGTGTTTAGTAGTGATGGAACAGCTACTGGTGAGTGTACAACATTACACTAATACATAATGTGATGTTGAGTGATAAATTGTTGACTGTTACATTATTACAGGTAATGATACAGATTACACATCTGGAGTGTATACTGTCACATTCCCTGCTGGAGTAAATTCATCACAACTCAACACTCTTATCACTGATGATAATATATTAGAAGATGATGAGACCTTTAATCTCACTATTAATCAGTCTTCACTACCTGATGGAGTTGTTGTAGGAGATCCTAGTCAAGTAACGGTGACCATTGTGGATGATGATGGTGAGTGTGATAGATTGTATAGCACTGTAAATATAGATACAGTTTTGCAAACTTTAAAGTTACAAGCCGTACTTGTATGCTACATTTCCACAGATATTACTGTAAGCTTCAACCAGTCAACATACATGGTTAATGAAGATGAAGGACCAGCACAACCTGTATTAGTTCTCAGTAATCCATCATCAACTGATATCACTGTAATTGTAAATGTCACAGATGGTTCAGCTAACGGTAAGTCTTTGTTAACTCTTAAATCCACAAGTATTTGTAAGTAATAACTTAACACACTTTAAATACATAATTTTTGCCGATATAATATTATGGCTTTTATGTATGGCCTCAAACTAAACACTGCAAATCACAAACCATTAATCCTATGGGTACACAACTTGTGTCATTATATGTTTGATACAATAAGGAATAAATGTTACCATGTGACTCACCTTGCAACAAAACGATATTGCTAAAGCTTTCCATGAAACGACATGTACTCAATGAAAATGCTCATACTATTAGCTTTGCCACTCATTGGCAAATCATGACAATAAAGATCACATGAATAAGATATTTGTACAAAAATGGCTGCCTGTTTCATGCATTAAGGAAACTGTACATGACTGACATCAATCTTCATTATGTCAAAACCACAAGTGAGTGAATGAAATTACTATGATTGCTCATAGTAACCCAATGTATATACCAGCTGAAAAGTGGTTTTGAAGTGAAACCATTAAGTATCCATGCATCAGAACTAATTGTGCGTTTTATGCTATGTAAAAAATGTCGATTTATTGGCTTATGCAGCTTTAATGGTTAAATATATGATGAAAATCTTACTATGATCTTAGGTGGTGGAGAGGATTATGGTTCAGGATCATACCAAGTCATATTTAGTGCTGGAGAGACAATCAGTTCATTTGATGTTCCAATAACTGATGATAATGTAGTGGAAGATGATGAAACCATTGATCTCACTATTCAGTCAACATCACTACCAAATAGAGTTAGTGTTACTAACCCATCACAAGCTAACATCACAATAATGGATACTACAAGTTAGTAAAAAAAGTCTAAATTATTTTGCTACATTTGTTATGAAATACATTATTCCAGTAGTGTTAATCTTATTGCAAATGGTGTGAGATATTTTACTTGCATTAGCCAACAAATGTGAAATAAAGTGTATACTTCATGTACTGTCTTTCATAGACATAACGGTGAGATTTATCCAGGACAGATTCTTTGGTTCTGAAGAAACTGGATCAGTAGTGGTAACACTGGAGCTAGTAGGAGGATCATCTAGTAGATCATTTGATGTGATTGTAACTCCATCAGAACAATCACCTGTTTCTGCTGAAGGTATGACCTAAAGCACTATGACACTAGATAGCATCATAACTAATCCTGATAAAAACTTGATTAAACTTAAACTACCTAAACAAGTAGAATTGTATCAATATAAAGTGTTTATAAGTAAAGAAAGAGTCTGTGAAGCATGCCAAAGCATTGGGGCCAACCAGTTAAATAATACATTGGTGTCTTAGGTATACAATAGAAATAGGTTGCGTGCAATAGGATCTGTGGCAAAAGCTATTATATTTAGTATTTTTGCCATGTTTGAATACGGTAATTATGTAGTGACTTGCAGTTAGTTAACTTAAATTGTGACTGTTCTATGTTACAGTGTTTGATTGCTCTATTTGAGTACCTTTAAATTTATTGCAAACAAAATGTGGCCATAGTCCACCATTTCCACCACCTCTGTTAATTCAATGGCAACTACTACAGTATTGTTACTATGAAACAATTCTTTTTTTATCAGGTGATGTTGACTTTAACACTACAGACCAAACAGCCACATTCCCCAGTGGTATAACAACAAGTAATGTTAGTATAACAGTGTTCAATGATACCATTGTTGAGGGAGATGAAATGTTTGACTTAACATTAACTGTACCAGAATTATTTAATGGAAGGATATCAGCTGGTAATCGTGATATGGCTGTTGGAGAAATCACTGATAATACTAGTGAGTGTGGTTAATACTTTTCAAAGTTACAGCCAGGCATTAACTGATTTTATTATAATCATAATAATGTTTTACATGCAAGTATTGCACAAAATTACAGCTAGCATTATGTCAATACTCTTGTTTGATGATGTAATCTTTAGTGGTTGTAATCGACTTTGCTGAAGGACAATTTACTGGTAGTGAATCATCAGGAATAGTGGAGGTGGTAGTTGTCAAGGTTAGGGGAACATCTTCAGCTCCTCTTGATGTAATAGTTACTCCTTCTGAGCAATCACCATTATCAGCAACTGGTAAGGAATACATTGGTAGATATAATGTTTAGTGACTACTATACTCCAATAGGATCAGGTGTTGACTTTGACTCTAATCCAATTACTATAACAATTGAAGCTGGATCAACAGAGGGTAGAGGTAACATATCAGTGAGCTGTGACAATGTGGTAGAAGGAGTGGAGACTTTTGATATGAATTTAACACTTGCTAGTTATAATCCTCTAGTGAGAGTAGGTAGGGACACCTCAGTTGGAATAATCACTGATAGTTCAGGTATGATAGTAGTATAATACACCTATGTTGATCAGTGTGTGACATATATAATATCCTTTATAGTTGTGGTGAACATTGAACAGTCCAGTTATGAGACAAGAGAAAACAGTAGTGTAGTGACATTAACGCTAAGACTCAGTCAAGTATCATCCGAACCATTTGAAGTTGTACTGACTACAATGGACATCACTGCTACAGGTGAGTAAAGCAATTGAACATTAATTACATGAACATTTTCGTATTAAGAATTAGGTTTGGCAATGAATATGATAGGGGGGGCCAAAGCCTCTCCACTTTTTATTGCAGTGCTTTAAGATGATTCTTTGATATATCCTAATTAAGTAGTCAGATTCTCTAGCCAAACAGTTGTGTACTCAAATAATCCTTCAGACATATTTCTAACTAAAAAATTATTACTAAAATTCAATTTTAGAAAGCAAATTGATCATTTAAAATTTCTTCCTACACTCTTGCTACAGTAGAAGGCTGTCTTATATATCGTCTTCATTGTTGCACTGCAATATTTATTTAATAGTTATACCACAGCTGTGAGGGATTTGTTGATATATACACCCAAAACCCGAGGGTGTAGCCCGAGGGCTGTGGCTGTATAATATCAGCAAATACCAAGCAGTCGTGGTATAAGTGATATAAATCACTTGGGACACACTCACCTAATATGTGAAAGAACTAACGAGATCTCATCCCATTTGTTTTATACAGTAGCATCTGAATATAAATCGTGGTTTTAATAGCGTGGGCTAATAGCCATCAGAACATTAGCCAAATGTTGAAACGTCATTAATATGTTACTATGCTTCAACACGCAGTGTTAGAAAACTTGCGATTGTGGGATGGAGGTTATATTGTAATCATTATTGTACTAAGTTAAGCCAACTAACTTCACTACTGGAACAGTAAGTAAGTTATTATATTAAGTTAAGTACTTGGGACTGTAAGTGACTAACCTATTTCGTAGTAGTAGTAGTAGTAGCTTTGCTGTTCCGTGGTCTGTTCAAAGGCTGATATGCGGTGGGTAGAAATACACATCCACGATCGCCCAAACAATTAATTTGTGCCTTCATTATCCTTTAGTAACAACTAAGTAGTCAATCTGAGCAAATATACTCAGCTTAGCAACTTCTACAAAAAATGAGTCCCACAATACAAAGCTCGCGTTAAAGCGCATCATTTCTTTGAACTGGCAGGGTATCAAAGTCATTGGCAAACCGCCTTCCCATTGTCCAGGCAATATGTGAGTTAAACACTGAGTGGCACCTTTAAATTCCCACAATAAAGTGATATATATCACATATACGTACACATCTTTTACACTAAAAAAGAACTACATTTCTAAAATGTGTGTTGTATGTTGTAATGTGTTTGCTTGTTTATCAGTAGATATAATAGTTGTACGGACACAATGTAGAGTCTATGAAATTTATAAACCCGAAGGCCCCAGGCTGTAGTGCACGAGCGAAGCTAGGGCGCTACTAAGGACCTGAAGGTTTATTAATGTGACCGGATCTACGAAAAAGGGACATAATCGCACAAGCCTAAATTAAGTATAAAGCATTGAATACATTGGGTGAAATACTTGCATATTATTGAAAAAATTCTGTCAATTTTGTTTAACTTTGTTTCTTAGCAAAGGAAGGGACTAACAATTCAAACCTGTATATCATCGTAATCGCCTGCTCAAGAGGAGTTGGAAAATCTTTGTTTCGTTGCAGTAGACCCAATGATACGTAAGTTATGAGCGTTTGTTTACATCATGTCGAAGTGATTGTACACGATCGATTTTTCTTCATGAATTTTGCCTTTTTATGCAGTGAAAAGGGTGAGTAAACGACAAACTTTTCCAGTAAACGATTCCTCTGTTCATGACAAATACAATGGTGAAAATTGTAGTTCCGTACCTCAATCTATTGGTAAGTTTACAACCATTTTTGTAAGCTCCTGTAATTTATTTTCCCTATACTTGCTGTACATATCGATTTTTCTGTTGTCGCTATTTTGGAGGGCTGTAACTCCCAAAGCTATTGGCACATGAAGCTGAAACTTTGCCAGTAGGTACACTTGGCTAAGTAGATTGTAAATATTTAATAACCAGCAGTTCGAAAAATATGCGATTATGTCCTGTTTTTGCAGATCTGGTTACAAATTTCATAGACTCCATATTGTGCCCTTATAACTGCTTTAGACTCTATTTCACATTATACTCAGATTACTTACCTCATCCACGGCTGTTTCTGCTGTAGGCTCAACAAAAGCGGCTGGTTTTCTTGCGATAATACTAGCGCCATGGCAACTATGCACCCTCACGTGACAAAATAATAGTGCTTGATAAATCACTTCACATGAACAATGCACAGCAATTGTATAAACCTAGATTTTGAGCATATGTTCTATTATGCCTGAAGGTGTGGAGTATATTAGAAAACAAGGTGGAGTATATGATATTTATTACCCACCCAAAACAGCCTAAATAGTAAGAGTCTAAATATCTAAATTGATTGTATTAACAGATGTTGAGGATTACAATGGAACAAGATTTACAGTTGATGTTCCTGCTGGAGCATTAACACAATCATTTACAATAGATATTATTGATGATGATGTTGTAGAATGTGATGAAGTGTTCAGTGTCACTATAGAGAATGTTACCACATGTGGAGTAACTACTGGAGATGTTATCAGTAGTAATGTGACTATAATTGATGATGATGGTGAGTGGAGTTATTACAGAGTCATAATCTATCTATGTAAAATGTTTCCACACACAGAAGCAGTATTATCACTGAACCAAACAGAATATTTGGTATCAGAAGCTGATGGTCAATTACTAGTGGGTGTTACACTTAGTAGAGTAACTTCACAAGATGTAACTATACTAGTCACTATCACTGATGGGACAACTACTGGTAATATTGTTTACCCAATGACTACACGATACTATTAATGTACATATCTTTCACAGGTGGAGAAGATTATAATGTAACACAACAATCACTACTCGTCATACCAGCTGGGTTGACATCATCATTATATAGTGTAGATATTATTAATGATATGATACATGAAGATGATGAGACATTTGATATTACTATAACACTGATGACAACTTGTTTATCAATAAGTGTTGATAATAATTCTGCTACTGTAACCATCCTTAATCACGGAGGTACGTAAGTGTGGGCACTGTTAACGATTATTGTACATTAATGTCTGAGATTGTTAATAGTTGATGAAGTATCATGTACCATAAGAATGTGTGTAATTCATTACAATGTAACCATATAAAATTGTAATTCAGTATCTAAATTTTGTTTATCTGTATAATAAAAGTGACTGTTTTATTAGGTTATTTTGTTAACATGCTGGAGTATATAAATATATGTTCTCTAGAGTAGTTGAATGGAAATCTGCATATAAATGAATTGGTTATACAAACAAACTCATTTTTCCTGTTTGAACAGACATACAGGTGTTCAGATAATGAAGTCCCACTGTATCCGTATTTCATCCCGTTGTACGCTTCAATCATTTTCATAATAGAAATTATATTGACTCCATTTTCATGTTCACTTGCAATTGTGGACAGATGCATACAGTTGGGTAAACATAGTTTTCCAAAACTATTTTCAGTCAGATAGGCTCTATATAGCTGACTGTGGAAGTACTACGTAAGACATTATAACAAGCTTAGAGACTATAATAGATTATTTATGGTATTTTTCATCACATACAATATCATATCCATTTTATTTTAATGTAGTTATAACTGTGAGATTCAGCCAGTCCACATACAGTGTTAATGAAGATGTCAGTAATGTTACAATAATGTTAGAACTGAGTAGTTCACCTGCTATTGATGTCACTGTACAAGTGTTTAGTAGTGATGGAACAGCTACTGGTGAGTGTACAACATTAGACTAATACATAATGTGATGTTGAGTGAGAAATTGTTGATTGTTACATTGTTACAGGTAATGATAGAGATTACACATCTGGAGTGTATACTGTCACATTCTCTGCTGGAGTAAATTCATCACAACTCACCATTCTTATCACTGATGATAATATATTAGAAGATGATGAGACCTTTAATCTCACAGTTAATCAGTCCTCACTACCTGATGGAGTTGTTGTAGGAGATCCTAGTCAAGTAACGGTGACCATTGTGGATGATGATGGTGAGTGTGGTAGATTGTATAGCACTGTAAATATAGATACAGTTATGCAAACTTTAAAGTTACAAGCCGTACTTGTATGCTACATTTCCACAGATATTACTGTAAGCTTCAACCAGTCAACATACATGGTTAATGAAGATGAAGGACCAGCACAACCTGTATTAGTTCTCAGTAATCCATCATCAACTGATATCACTGTAATTGTAAATGTCACAGATGGTTCAGCTAACGGTAAGTCTTTGTTAACTCTTAAATCCACAAGTAATTATAAGTAACAACTTAACGCATTTTAAATACATAATTTTTGCCGATATAATATTATGGCTTTTATGTATGGCCTCAAACTAAACACTATAAATCACAAACCATTAATCCTATGGGTACACAACTTGTGTCATTATATGTTTGATACAATAAGGAATAAATGATACCATGTGACTCACCTTGCAACAAAACAATATTGCCAAAGCTTTCCATGAAACGACATGTACTCAATGAAAATGCTCATACTATTAGCTTTGCCACTCATTGGCAAATCATGACAATAAAGATCACATGAATAAGGTATTTGTACAAAAATGGCTGTCTGTTTCATGTATCAAGGAAACTGGACAAGCCAGACGCCAGTCTTCAAAATAAGTGAGTGAATGAAATTACTATGATTGTGCTCATAGTAGCCCAATGTATATACCAGCTGATAAGTGGTTTTCAAGTGATACCATTAAGTATCCATGCATCAGAACTAATTGTGCGTTTTATGCTATGTAAAAAAATGCCGATTTATTGGCTTATGCAGCTTTAATGGTTAAATATATGATGAAAATCTTACTATGATCTTAGGTGGTGGAGAGGATTATGGTTCAGGATCATACCAAGTCACATTTACTGCTGGAGAGACAATCAGTTCATTTGATGTTCCAATAACTAATGATAATGTAGTGGAAGATGATGAAATCATAGGTCTCACTATTCAGTCAACATCACTACCAAATAGAGTTAGTGTTACTAACCCATCACAAGCTAACATCACAATAATGGATACTACAAGTTAGTAAAAAAAGTCTAAATTATTTTGCTACATTTGTTATGAAATACATTATTCCAGTAGTGTTAATCTTATTGCAAATGGTGTGAGATATTTTACTTGCATTAGCCAACAAATGTGAAATAAAGTGTATACTTCATGTACTGTCTTTCATAGACATAACGGTGAGATTTATCCAGGACAGATTCTTTGGTTCTGAAGAAACTGGATCAGTAGTGGTAACACTGGAGCTAGTAGGAGGATCATCTAGTAGATCATTTGATGTGATTGTAACTCCATCAGAACAATCACCTGTTTCTGCTGAAGGTATGACCTAAAGCACTATGACACTAGATAGCATCATAACTAATGCTGATAAAAACTTGATTAAACTTAAACCACCTAAACAAGTAGAATTGTATCAATATAAAGTGTTTATAAGTAAAGAAAGAGTCTGTGAAGCAGGCCAAAGCATTGGGGCCAACCAGTTAAATAATACATTGGTGTCTTAGGTATACAATAGAAATAGGTGGCGTGCAATAGGATCTGTGGCAAAAGCTTTGAGATTTTGTATTTTTGCCATGTTTGAATATGGTAATTATGTAGTGACTTGCAGTTAGTTAACTTAAATTGTGACTGTTCTTTGTTGCAGTGTTTGATTGCTCTATTTGAGTATCTCTAAATTTATTGCAAACAAAATGTGACCATAGTCCACCATTTCCACCACCTCTGTTAATTCAATGTCAACTACTGCAGTATTGTTGTTATGAAACAATTCTTTTTTTTATCAGGTGATGTTGACTTTAACACTACAGACCAAACAGCCACATTCCCCAGTGGTATAACAACAAGTAATGTTAGTATAACAGTGTTCAATGATACCATTGTTGAGGGAGATGAAATGTTTGACTTAACATTAACTGTACCAGAATTATTTAATGGAAGGATATCAGCTGGTAATCGTGATATAGCTGTTGGAGATATCACTGATAATACTAGTGAGTGTGGTTAATGCTTTTCAAAGTTACAGCCAGGCATTAACTGATTTTATTATAATCATAATAATGCTTTACATGCAAGTATTGCACAAAATTACTGCAAGCGTTATGTAAATACTTTTATTTGATGATGTAATCTTTAGTGGTTGTAATCGACTTTGCTGAAGGACAATTTACTGGTAGTGAATCATCAGGAATAGTGGAGGTGGTAGTTGTCAAGGTTAGGGGAACATCTTCAGCTCCTCTTGATGTAATAGTTACTCCTTCTGAGCAATCACCATTATCAGCAACTGGTAAGGAATACATTGGTAGATATAATGTTTAGTGACTACTATACTCCAATAGGATCAGGTGTTGACTTTGACTCTAATCCAATTACTATAACAATTGAAGCTGGATCAACAGAGGGTAGAGGTAACATATCAGTGAGCTGTGACAATGTGGTAGAAGGAGTGGAGACTTTTGATATGAATTTAACACTTGCTAGTGATAATCCTCTAGTGAGAGTAGGCAGGGACACTTCAGTTGGAATAATCACTGATAGTACAGGTATGATAGTAGTATAATATATCTATGTTGATCAGTGTGTGACATGTGTAATATTGTGTATAGTTGTGGTGAACATTGAACAGTCCAGTTATGAGACAAGAGACAACAGTAGTGTAGTGACATTAACGCTAAGACTCAGTCAAGTATCATCCGAACCATTTGAAGCTGTACTGACTACAATGGACATCACTGCTACAGGTGAGTAAATCAATTGAACATTGATTACATGAACATTTTCGTATTAAGAATTAGGTTTGGCAATGAATATGATAGGGGGGGCCAAAGCCTCTCCACTTTTTATTGCAGTGCTTTAAGATGATTCTTTGATATATCCTAATTAAGTAGTCAGATTCTCTAGCCAAACAGTTGTGTACTCAAATAATCCTTCAGACATATTTCTAACTAAAAAATTATTACTAAAATTCAATTTTAGAATGCAAATTGATCATTTAAAATTTCTTCCTACATTCTTGCTACAGTAGAAGGCTGTCTTATATATCGTCTTCACTGTTGCACTGCAATATTTATTTAATAGTTATACCACGGCTGTGAGGGATTTGCTGATATATACACCCAAAACCCGAGGGTGCAGCCCGAGGGCTGTGGTTGTATAATATCAGTAAATACCAAGCAGTCATTGTATAAGTGCTATAAATCACTTGGGGCGCGCTCACCTAATAGGTAAGAAACTAACGAGAACTCATCCCATTTGTTTTATACAGTAGCATCTGAATATCGATCGTGGGTTTAATAGCGTGGGCTAATAGCCATCAGAACATTAGCCAAATGTTAAAGCGTCATATAATATGTTACTATGCTTCAACACGCAATGATAGAAAACTTGTGATTGTGGGATGGAGTTTATAGTGCAATCATTTTTGTACTAAGTTAAGCCAACTAACTTCGCTATTTGGACAGCAAGTTATTATATATGTTAAGTAAAGTACTTAGGACTGTAAGTGACTAACCTATTTCGTAGTATTAGTAGCTTTGCTATTTTGTGGTCTGTTCAAAGGCTGATATGCGGTGGGTAGAAATACGCATCCACGATGGCCGAAACAATTATTTTGTGCCTTCATTATCCTTTAGTAACAACTAAGGAGTCATTCTTAGCAAATATACTCAGCTTAGCAAATACTACAAAAATGAGTCCCGCAATACAAAGCTCTATGTTGCTCAATATAACGAGTCAAAGTGTATCATTTCTTTGAACTGGCAGGGTATCAAAGTCATTGGCAAACCGCCTTTCCATGATATTGTCCAGGCAATATGTGAATTAAATACTGAGAGGCACCTTTGAATTCCCACACTAAAGTGGTATATATAACATATACGTACACATCTTTTACACTAAAAGAGAACTACATTTCCAAAATGTGTGTTGTATGTTGTAATGTGTTTGCTGGTTTATCAGTATAATTATATAATAGTTGTACGGACATAATGTGGAGTCTATGAAATTTATAAACCTGAAAGCCCGGCCTGTAGTGCACGAGCGAAGCGACGGCACTACTAAGAGCCTGAAGGTTTATAAATGTGACCGGATCTGTGAAAAAGGGACATAATCGCACAAGCCTAAATTAAGTATCAAGCATTGAATACATTGGGTGAAATACTTGCGTATTATTGTAAAAATTTCGTCAATTTTGTTAACGTTGATTCTTAGCGAAGGAAGGGACTAACAATGAAAACCTGGATATCATCTTAATCGCCTACTCAAGAGCAGTTGGAAAATCTTTGTTTCGTTGCAGTAGACCCAATGATACGTAAGTTATGAGCGTTTGTTTAGATCATATCAAAGTGATCGTACGCGATCGATTTTTCTTCATGAATTTTGCCTTTTTATGCAGTGAAAAAGGGCGAGTAAACGACAAACTGTTCCAGTAAACGATACCTCTGTTCATGACAAATACGATGGTGAAAATTGTAGTTCCGTACCTCAATCCGTTGGTAAGTTACAACCGTTTTTGTAAGCGCCTGTAATTTATTTTCCCTATACTTGCTGTACATATCGATTTTTCTGTTGTCGCTATTTTGGAGGGTTGTAACTCCCAAAGCTATTGGCACATGAAGCTGAAACTTTGCCAGTAGGTACACTTGGCTAAGTAGATTGTAAATATTTAATAACCAGCAGTTCGAAAAATATGCGATTATGTCCTGTTTTTGCAGATCTGGTTACAAATTTCATAGACTCCATATTGTGCCCTTATAACTGCTTTAGACTCTATTTCACATTATACTCAGATTACTTACCTCATCCACGGCTGTTTCTGCTGTAGGCTCAACAAAAGCGGCTGGTTTTCTTGCGATAATACTAGCGCCATGGCAACTATGCACCCTCACGTGACAAAATAATAGTGCTTGATAAATCACTTCACATGAACAATGCACAGCAATTGTATAAACCTAGATTTTGAGCATATGTTCTATTATGCCTGAAGGTGTGGAGTATATTAGAAAACAAGGTGGAGTATATGATATTTATTACCCACCCAAAACAGCCTAAATAGTAAGAGTCTAAATATCTAAATTGATTGTATTAACAGATGTTGAGGATTACAATGGAACAAGATTTACAGTTGATGTTCCTGCTGGAGCATTAACACAATCATTTACAATAGATATTATTGATGATGATGTTGTAGAATGTGATGAAGTGTTCAGTGTCACTATAGAGAATGTTACCACATGTGGAGTAACTACTGGAGATGTTATCAGTAGTAATGTGACTATAATTGATGATGATGGTGAGTGGAGTTATTACAGAGTCATAATCTATCTATGTAAAATGTTTCCACACACAGAAGCAGTATTATCACTGAACCAAACAGAATATTTGGTATCAGAAGCTGATGGTCAATTACTAGTGGGTGTTACACTTAGTAGAGTAACTTCACAAGATGTAACTATACTAGTCACTATCACTGATGGGACAACTACTGGTAATATTGTTTACCCAATGACTACACGATACTATTAATGTACATATCTTTCACAGGTGGAGAAGATTATAATGTAACACAACAATCACTACTCGTCATACCAGCTGGGTTGACATCATCATTATATAGTGTAGATATTATTAATGATATGATACATGAAGATGATGAGACATTTGATATTACTATAACACTGATGACAACTTGTTTATCAATAAGTGTTGATAATAATTCTGCTACTGTAACCATCCTTAATCACGGAGGTACGTAAGTGTGGGCACTGTTAACGATTATTGTACATTAATGTCTGAGATTGTTAATAGTTGATGAAGTATCATGTACCATAAGAATGTGTGTAATTCATTACAGTGTAACCATATAAAATTGTAATTCAGTATCTAAATTTTGTTTATCTGTATAATAAAAGTGACTGTTTTATTAGGTTATTTTGTTAACATGCTGGAGTATATAAATAATTTATATGTTCTCTAGAGTAGTTGAATGGAAATCTGCATATAAATGAATTGGTTATACAAACAAACTCATTTTTCCTGTTTGAACAGACATACAGGTGTTCAGATAATGAAGTCCCACTGTATCCGTATTTCATCCCGTTGTACGCTTCAATCATTTTCATAATAGAAATTATATTGACTCCATTTTCATGTTCACTTGCAATTGTGGACAGATGCATACAGTTGGGTAAACACAGTTTTCCAAAACTATTTTCAGTCAGATAGGCTCTATATAGCTGACTGTGGGAGTACTACACAAGACATTATAACAAGCTTAGAGACTATAATAGATTATTTATGGTATTTTTCATCACATACAATATCATATCCATTTTATTTTAATGTAGTTATAACTGTGAGATTCAGCCAGTCCACATACCGTGTTAATGAAGATGTCAGCAATGTTACAATAATGTTAGAACTGAGTAGTTCACCTGCTATTGATGTCACTGTACAAGTGTTTAGTAGTGATGGAACAGCTACTGGTGAGTGTACAACATTACACTAATACATAATGTGATGTTGAGTGATAAATTGTTGACTGTTACATTATTACAGGTAATGATACAGATTACACATCTGGAGTGTATACTGTCACATTCTCTGCTGGAGTAAATTCATCACAACTCACCATTCTTATCACTGATGATAATATATTAGAAGATGATGAGACCTTTAATCTCACAGTTAATCAGTCCTCACTACCTGATGGAGTTGTTGTAGGAGATCCTAGTCAAGTAACGGTGACCATTGTGGATGATGATGGTGAGTGTGGTAGATTGTATAGCACTGTAAATATAGATACAGTTATGCAAACTTTAAAGTTACAAGCCGTACTTGTATGCTACATTTCCACAGATATTACTGTAAGCTTCAACCAGTCAACATACATGGTTAATGAAGATGAAGGACCATCACAACCTGTATTAGTTCTCAGTAATCCATCATCAACTGATATCACTGTAATTGTAAATGTCACAGATGGTTCTGCTAACGGTAAGTCTTTGTTAACTCTTAATCCACAAGTAATTATAAGTAACAACTTAACGCATTTTAAATACATAATTTTTGCCGATATAATATTATGGCTTTTATGTATGGCCTCAAACTAAACACTATAAATCACAAACCATTAATCCTATGGGTACACAACTTGTGTCATTATATGTTTGATACAATAAGGAATAAATGATACCATGTGACTCACCTTGCAACAAAACAATATTGCCAAAGCTTTCCATGAAACGACATGTACTCAATGAAAATGCTCATACTATTAGCTTTGCCACTCATTGGCAAATCATGACAATAAAGATCACATGAATAAGATATTTGTACAAAAACGGCTGCCTGTTTCATGCATTAAGGAAACTGTACATGACTGACATCAATCTTCATTATGTCAAAACCACAAGTGAGTGAATGAAATTACTATGATTGCTCATAGTAGCCTAATGTATATACCAGCTGAAAAGTGGTTTTGAAGTGAAACCATTAAGTATCCATGCATCAGAACTAATTGTGCATTTTATGCTATGTAAAAAATGCCGATTTATTGGCTTATGCAGCTTTAATGGTTAAATATATGATGAAAATCTTACTATGATCTTAGGTGGTGGAGAGGATTATGGTTCAGGATCATACCAAGTCACATTTACTGCTGGAGAGACAATCAGTTCATTTGATGTTCCAATAACTGATGATAATGTAGTGGAAGATGATGAAACCATTGATCTCACTATTCAGTCAACATCACTACCAAATAGAGTTAGTGTTACTAACCCATCACAAGCTAACATCACAATAATGGATACTACAAGTTAGTAAAAAAAGTCTAAATTATTTTGCTACATTTGTTATGAAATACATTATTCCAGTAGTGTTAATCTTATTGCAAATGGTGTGAGATATTTTACTTGCATTAGCCAACAAATGTGAAATAAAGTGTATACTTCATGTACTGTCTTTCATAGACATAACGGTGAGATTTATCCAGGACAGATTCTTTGGTTCTGAAGAAACTGGATCAGTAGTGGTAACACTGGAGCTAGTAGGAGGATCATCTAGTAGATCATTTGATGTGATTGTAACTCCATCAGAACAATCACCTGTTTCTGCTGAAGGTATGACCTAAAGCACTATGACACTAGATAGCATCATAACTAATCCTGATAAAAACTTGATTAAACTTAAACTACTTAAACAAGTAGAATTGTATCAATATAAAGTGTTTATAAGTAAAGAAAGAGTCTGTGAAGCATGCCAAAGCATTGGGGCCAACCAGTTAAATAATGCATTGGTGTCTTAGGTATACAATAGAAATAGGTTGCGTGCAATAGGATCTGTGGCAAAAGCTATGAGATTTAGTATTTTTGCCATGTTTGAATATGGTAATTATGTAGTGACTTGCAGTTAGTTAACTTAAATTGTGACTGTTCTATGTTACAGTGTTTGATTGCTCTATTTGAGTACCTTTAAATTTATTGCAAACAAAATGTGGCCATAGTCCACCATTTCCACCACCTCTGTTAATTCAATGGCAACTACTACAGTATTGTTACTATGAAACAATTCTTTTTTTATCAGGTGATGTTGACTTTAACACTACAGACCAAACAGCCACATTCCCCAGTGGTATAACAACAAGTAATGTTAGTATAACAGTGTTCAATGATACCATTGTTGAGGGAGATGAAATGTTTGACTTAACATTAACTGTACCAGAATTATTTAATGGAAGGATATCAGCTGGTAATCGTGATATGGCTGTTGGAGAAATCACTGATAATACTAGTGAGTGTGGTTAATACTTTTCAAAGTTACAGCCAGGCATTAACTGATTTTATTATAATCATAATAATGTTTTACATGCAAGTATTGCACAAAATTACAGCTAGCATTATGTCAATACTTTTGTTTGATGATGTAATCTTTAGTGGTTGTAATCGACTTTGCTGAAGGACAATTTACTGGTAGTGAATCATCAGGAATAGTGGAGGTGGTAGTTGTCAAGGTTAGGGGAACATCTTCAGCTCCTCTTGATGTAATAGTTACTCCTTCTGAGCAATCACCATTATCAGCAACTGGTAAGGAATACATTGGTAGATATAATGTTTAGTGACTACTATACTCCAATAGGATCAGGTGTTGACTTTGACTCTAATCCAATTACTATAACAATTGAAGCTGGATCAACAGAGGGTAGAGGTAACATATCAGTGAGCTGTGACAATGTGGTAGAAGGAGTGGAGACTTTTGATATGAATTTAACACTTGCTAGTGATAATCCTCTAGTGAGAGTAGGCAGGGACACTTCAGTTGGAATAATCACTGATAGTACAGGTATGATAGTAGTATAATATATCTATGTTGATCAGTGTGTGACATGTATAATATTGTGTATAGTTGTGGTGAACATTGAACAGTCCAGTTATGAGACAAGAGACAACAGTAGTGTAGTGACATTAACGCTAAGACTCAGTCAAGTATCATCCGAACCATTTGAAGTTGTACTGACTACAATGGACATCACTGCTACAGGTGAGTAAAGCAATTGAACATTAATTACATGAACATTTTCGTATTAAGAATTAGGTTTGGCAATGAATATGATAGGGGGGGCCAAAGCCTCTCCACTTTTTATTGCAGTGCTTTAAGATGATTCTTTGATATATCCTAATTAAGTAGTCAGATTCTCTAGCCAAACAGTTGTGTACTCAAATAATCCTTCAGACATATTTCTAACTAAAAAATTATTACTAAAATTCAATTTTAGAATGCAAATTGATCATTTAAAATTTCTTCCTACATTCTTGCTACAGTAGAAGGCTGTCTTATATATCGTCTTCACTGTTGCACTGCAATATTTATTTAATAGTTATACCACGGCTGTGAGGGATTTGTTGATATATACACCCAAAACCCGAGGGTGCAGCCCGAGGGCTGTGGTTGTATAATATCAGTAAATACCAAGCAGTCGTTGTATAAGTGCTATAAATCACTTGGGGCGCGCTCACCTAATAGGTAAGAAACTAACGAGAACTCATCCCATTTGTTTTATACAGTAGCATCTGAATATCGATCGTGGGTTTAATAGCGTGGGCTAATAGCCATCAGAACATTAGCCAAATGTTAAAGCATCATTAATATGTTACTATGCTTCGACACGCAATGATAGAAAACTTGCGATTGTGGGAGGGAGTTTATAGTGCAATCATTTTTGTACTAAGTTAAGCCAACTAACTTCGCTATTTGGACAGCAAGTTATTATATATGTTAAGTAAAGTACTTAGGACTGTAAGTGACTAACCTATTTCGTAGTATTAGTAGCTTTGCTATTTTGTGGTCTGTTCAAAGGCTGATATGCGGTGGGTAGAAATATGCATCCACGATGGCCGAAACAATTATTTTGTGCCTTCATTATCCTTTAGTAACAACTAAGGAGTCATTCTTAGCAAATATACTCAGCTTAGCAAATACTACAAAAATGAGTCCCGCAATACAAAGCTCTATGTTGCTCAATATAACGAGTCAAAGTGTATCATTTCTTTGAACTGGCAGGGTATCAAAGTCATTGGCAAACCGCCTTCCCATGATATTGTCCAGGCAATATGTGAATTAAATACTGAGAGGCACCTTTGAATTCCCACACTAAAGTGGTATATATAACATATACGTACACATCTTTTACACTAAAAGAGAACTACATTTCCAAAATGTGTGTTGTATGTTGTAATGTGTTTGCTGGTTTATCAGTATAATTATATAATAGTTGTACGGACATAATGTGGAGTCTATGAAATTTATAAACCTGAAAGCCCGGCCTGTAGTGCACGAGCGAAGCGACAGCACTACTAAGAGCCTGAAGGTTTATAAATGTGACCGGATCTGTGAAAAAGGGACATAATCGCACAAGCCTAAATTAAGTATCAAGCATTGAATACATTGGGTGAAATACTTGCGTATTATTGTAAAAATTTCGTCAATTTTGTTAACGTTAATTCTTAGCGAAGGAAGGGACTAACAATGAAAACCTGGATATCATCTTAATCGCCTACTCAAGAGCAGTTGGAAAATCTTTGTTTCGTTGCAGTAGACCCAATGATACGTAAGTTATGAGCGTTTGTTTAGATCATATCAAAGTGATCGTACGCGATCGATTTTTCTTCATGAATTTTGCCTTTTTATGCAGTGAAAAAGGGTGAGTAAACGACAAACTGTTCCAGTAAACGATACCTCTGTTCATGACAAATACGATGGTGAAAATTGTAGTTCCGTACCTCAATCCGTTGGTAAGTTACAACCGTTTTTGTAAGCGCCTGTAATTTATTTTCCCTATACTTGCTGTACATATCGATTTTTCTGTTGTCGCTATTTTGGAGGGTTGTAACTCCCAAAGCTATTGGCACATGAAGCTGAAACTTTGCCAGTAGGTACACTTGGCTAAGTAGATTGTAAATATTTAATAACCAGCAGTTCGAAAAATATGCGATTATGTCCTGTTTTTGCAGATCTGGTTACAAATTTCATAGACGCCATATTGTGCCCGTATAACTGCTTTAGACTCTATTCCACATTATACTCAGATTACTTACCTCATCCACGGCTGTTTCTGCTGTAGGCTCAACAAAAGCGGCTGGTTTTCTTGCGATAATACTAGCGCCATGGCAACTATGCACCCTCACGTGACAAAATAATAGCGCTCGTTAAATCGCTTCACGTGAACAATGCACAGCGATTGGATAAACCTAGATTTTGAGCATATGTTATATTGTGTCTGAAGGTGTGGAGTATATTAGAAAACAAGGTGGAGTATATGAGATTTATTACCCACCCAAAACAGCCTAAATAGTAAGAGTCTAAATATCTAAATTGATTGTATTAACAGATGTTCAGGATTACAATGGAACAAGATTTACAGTTGATGTTCCTGCTGGAGTATTAACACAATCATTTACAATAGACATTATTGATGATGATGTTGTAGAATGTGATGAAGTGTTCAGTGTCACTATAGAGAATGTTACCACATGTGGAGTAACTACTGGAGATGTTATCAGTAGTAATGTGACTATAATTGATGATGATGGTGAGTGGAGTTATTACAGAGTCATAATCTATCTATGTAAAATGTTTCTACACACAGAAGCAGTATTATCACTGAACCAAACAGAATATTTGGTATCAGAAGCTGATGGTCAATTACTAGTGGGTGTTACACTTAGTAGAGTAACTTCACAAGATGTAACTGTACTAGTCACTATCACTGATGGGACAACTACTGGTAATATTGTTTACCCAATGACTACACGATACTATTAATGTACATATCTTTCACAGGTGGAGAAGATTATAATGTAACACAACAATCACTACTCGTCATACCAGCTGGGTTGACATCATCATTATATAGTGTAGATATTATTAATGATATGATACATGAAGATGATGAGACATTTGATATTACTATAACACTGATGACAACTTGTTTATCAATAAGTGTTGATAATAATTCTGCTACTGTAACCATCCTTAATCACGGAGGTACGTAAGTGTGGGCACTGTTAACGATTATTGTACATTAAAGTCTGAGATTGTTAATAGTTGATGAAGTATCATGTACCATAAGAATGTGTGTAATTCATTACAGTGTAACCATATAAAATTGTAATTCAGTATCTAAATTTTGTTTATCTGTATAATAAAAGTGACTGTTTTATTAGGTTATTTTGTTAACATGCTGGAGTATATAAATATATGTTCTCTAGAGTAGTTGAATGGAAATCTGCATATAAATGAATTGGTTATACAAACAAACTCATTTTTCCTGTTTGAACAGACATACAGGTGTTCAGATAATGAAGTCCCACTGTATCCGTATTTCATCCCGTTGTACGCTTCAATCATTTTCATAATAGAAATTATATTGACTCCATTTTCATGTTCACTTGCAATTGTGGACAGATGCATACAGTTGGGTAAACACAGTTTTCCAAAACTATTTTCAGTCAGATAGGCTCTATATAGCTGACTGTGGGAGTACTACATAAGACATTATAACAAGCTTAGAGACTATAATATGGTATTTTTCATCACATACAATACCATATCAATTTTATTTTAATGTAGTTATAACTGTGAGATTCAGCCAGTCCACATACCGTGTTAATGAAGATGTCAGTAATGTTACAATAATGTTAGAACTGAGTAGTTCACCTGCTATTGATGTCACTGTACAAGTGTTTAGTAGTGATGGAACAGCTACTGGTGAGTGTACAACATTACACTAATACATAATGTGATGTTGAGTGATAAATTGTTGACTGTTACATTATTACAGGTAATGATAGAGATTACACATCTGGAGTGTACACTGTCACATTCTCTGCTGGAGTAAATTCATCACAACTCAACATTCTTATCACTGATGATAATATATTAGAAGATGATGAGACCTTTAATGTCACTGTTAATCAGTCTTCACTACCTGATGGAGTTGTTGTAGGAGATCCTAGTCAAGTAACGGTGACCATTGTGGATGATGATGGTGAGTGTGGTAGATTGTATAGCACTGTAAATATAGATACAGTTTTGCAAACTTTAAAGTTACAAGCCGTACTTGTATGCTACATTTCCACAGATATTACTGTAAACTTCAACCAGTCAACATACATGGTTAATGAAGATGAAGGACCAGCACAACCTGTATTAGTTCTCAGTAATCCATCATCAACTGATATCACTGTAATTGTAAATGTCACAGATGGTTCAGCTAACGGTAAGTCTTTGTTAACTCTTAAATCCACAAGTAATTATAAGTAACAACTTAACGCACTTTAAATACATAATTTTTGCCAATATAATATTATGGCTTTTATGTATGGCCTCAAACTAAACACTATAAATCACAAACCATTAATCCTATGGGTACACAACTTGTGTCATTATATGTTTGATACAATAAGGAATAAATGATACCATGTGACTCACCTTGCAACAAAACAATATTGCCAAAGCTTTCCATGAAACGACATGTACTCAATGAAAATGCTCATACTATTAGCTTTGCCACTCATTGGCAAATCATGACAATAAAGATCACATGAATAAGATATTTGTACAAAAATGGCTGCCTGTTTCATGCATTAAGGAAACTGTGCATGACTGACATCAATCTTCATTATGTCAAAACCACAAGTGAGTGAATGAAATTACTATGATTGCTCATAGTAGCCCAATGTATATACCAGCTGAAAAGTGGTTTTGAAGTTAGACAAGCTGAAACCATTAAGTATCCATGCATCAGAAATAATTGTGTGTTTTATGCTATGTAAAAAATGCCGATTTATTGGCTTATGCAGCTTTAATGGTTAATATATGATGAAAATCTTACTATGATCTTAGGTGGTGGAGAGGATTATGGTTCAGGATCATATCAAGTCACATTTACTGCTGGAGAGACAATCAGTTCATTTGATATTCAAATAACTAATGATAATGTAGTGGAAGATGATGAAATCATAGGTCTCACTATTCAGTCAACATCACTACCAAATAGAGTTAGTGTTACTAACCCATCACAAGCTAACATCACAATAATGGATACTACAAGTTAGTAAAAAAATCTAATTTATTTTACTACACGTATTATGGAATACACTATTCCAGTAGTGTTAATCTTATTGCAAATGGTGTGAGATATTTTTCTTGTATTAGCCAACAAATGTGAAATAAAGTGTATATTTCATGTATTGTCTTTCATAGACTTAACAGTGAGATTTATCCAAGACAGATTCTTTGGTGCCGAAGAAACTGGATCAGTAGTGGTAACACTGGAGCTAGTAGGAGGATCATCTAGTAGATCATTTGATGTGATTGTAACTCCATCAGAACAATCACCTGTTTCTGCTGAAGGTATGACCTAAAGCACTATGACATTAGATGGCATCATAACTAATCCTGATAAAAACTTGATTAAACTTAAACCACCTGAACAAGTAGAATTGTACCAATATAAGGCGTTTATGAGTAAAGAAAGAGTCTGTGATGCAGGCCAAAGTATTGGGGCCAACCAGTTAAATAATGCATTGGTGTCTTAGGTATACAATAGAAATAGGTGGCGTGCAATAGGATCTGTGGCAAAAGCTATGAGATTTTGTATTTTTGCCATGTTTGAATATGGTAATTATGTAGTGACCTGCAGTTAGTTAACTTAAATTGTGACTGTTCTATGTTAAAGTATTTGATTGCTCTATCTGAGATCTCTAACTTTATTGTAAACAAAATGTGGCCATAGTCCACCATTTCCACCATCTCTGTTAATTCAGTGGCAACTACTACACTATTGTTGCTATGAAACAATTCTTTTTTTATCAGGTGATGTTGACTTTAATACTGCAAACCAAACAGCCACATTCCCCAGTGGTATAACAACAAGTAATGTTAGTATAACAGTGTTCGATGATACCATTGTTGAGGGAAATGAAATGTTTGACTTAACATTAACTGTATCAGATTTATTTAATGGAAGGATATCAGCTGGTAGTCGTGATATGGCTATTGGAGATATCAGTGATCCTATTACTCGTGAGTCTAGTAACAGTACCATAGTGTCAAAATATATTGTATGATGTAAAGTAAAGGCCTAATTATAAATTAAGTACTAACAATTGTACACCTTATAAAAGACATCCAATTGCTTGATTCTTTTTCTATTGTTGTTTTGCAGTTGCGATCAACTTTGCTGAAAGACAATTTACTGGTAGTGAATCATCAGGAATAGTAGAGGTGCTAGTTGTTAAGGTTGGGGGAACATCTTCAGCTCCTCTTGATGTAATAGTTACTCCTTTTGAACAATCACTAGTATCAGCAACTGGTAAGGAATACATTGGTAGATATGATGTTTAGTGACTACTATACTCCAATAGGATCAGGTGTTGACTTTGACTCAAATCCAATTACTATAACAATTGAAGCTGGATCAACAGAGGGTAGAGGTAACATATCAGTTAGCTGTGACAATGTTACGGAACGAGTGGAGACTTTTGATATGAATTTAACACTTGCTAGTGATAATTCTCTATTGAGAGTTGGTGGGGACACTTCAATTGGAAGAATCGCTGATAGTACAGGTATGAATATATCAATGTTGATCAGTGTGAATAATATCCTGTATAGTTGTGGTGAACATTGAACAGTCCAGTTATGAGACAAGAGAGAACAGTAGTGAAGTGACATTAACACTAACACTCAGTCAAGTATCATCTGAACCATTTGAAGTTGTACTGACTACAATGGACATCACTGCTACAGGTGAAACATTAATTACATAACACTAAGACATAAATGTAGCAACAGTGCGGAACTAAGGAGGCAGTGTTGGGTGGGTAGTTACTTTTAAATATTACAAAATCTCATCTTTGGCCCATTTTCTGTTTTTCCGTATTCGCTTGTTTTAGAGTTGTCTTAAAGTCTTCAACATCTGTTTGTTAGGTTTAGGTAATTCAAGGCTGTAGTGTAATTTGCTGTACATGTGTAGTACCGGTTACTGTAAAGCTGTAATAATAATAATAATCAAGACACACTGTAGTGTGTCGTGCGGCCCAAGAAGCCAGCACGCCACACCGTGAGTACAGTATATCGACAGGAACAAAGAAAACGTGATTTTCACACATTGGCAGCTTTGTGCTGCCTTTATGAAACAAGACTAATTTTACTGTGGATACACCCACATTGTCAGTACCTCTCATACCAAAGTTTCGTGGAATCGCTGAAAACATTCTCGAGATATGAGACTTAAAGTTTCTTCGTGTTTTTTTATTTCTTCTTTTTCTTCTTTGTCTTTTTACAAATTTACAAAAGCTGCCATACATGTAAAATGCAAACATAATATCCGATTGCCTTGAAATTTGCACACAAATGGGGGGTATAAAGGCGCATCGGTACCAAGATTGGCAGGAATGTGATAAGTACTCACAGGATAAACTGCTTATGGAAAGAAGCTGACTGTCAGTACGCAGATAGGTTAACTATTGAATCTCAAACACCTTTCATGGTTTAAAAGAAATTGAACAAAAAACTGTCAAGACATAGTGAAGCAACCAACAGTATGTAACAATTACACACTGAATTATTGATTAGATTAAATTGATTAAATTATCAATTAGCGATAATTTTCCATGCCTACCAGATAAACTGCTCAGTCGAATGCTTTGAAAATTGGTGTACAGATGGATTAATTATCTTGGAAGGACTCTTCAATCGTGTAGAAGAATCACTTAAAGCCACAGAGTTATACATAACATGAAATCCTACTTGGTGTAGCAATAGTCTTGTACTCAGATAGCTTTTTTTTCCTTTTGAATTTGGGTGGGGGGAAAAGGATCTGGTGTAACTCCAATAGCTATTTCGTTCTGAATCCCCAGACTCTGGGGATTGTCTGAAAAGTGAAAAACAAGCTGTGAACATGACATTTTTTTGTTCCATGCGCCCGTTGTAGCTACTGAGTTATTTCTGTGACAGGTGCATGAAACACAAATACATTAGATTACTTTGTTTGTGGCTTGTTTTCAGCCCTTTAAACAATCCCCAAATTTGGGGATTAAGAATGAAAGGACTATTATAGTTACACCAGATCCTTTTCCCCCCACCCAAATAGTAAAGGAAAGGAATGATCTGGGTATGAGACTGGTGTAGCAAGTGCAAGATTGAGATACTCTAATAAAGTAGTCACCCTAATAGAACAGCCAGCTAAGAAGTAAATATTATTATTCTATTATTAAGGTGTTCAACTATGTCTTGTAGAGAACTATAAGGTCACTCTGAGTTTTCAACTACAAAAAGTCACCCTGTAGAGGGTTCAGCTAGAAACAAGTCACCTGGTAGAGAGATAAGCTAGAAACAAGTCACCTGTAGAGAGATCAGTTACAAATAAATCACTCTGTAGGGAGATCAGCTGGAAACAAGTCACCCTGTACGTAGAAAGTTCAGCTAGAAACAAGTCACATTTTTAGGGTAGAGCACATCTATACTGGGCAGCAGTAGTTACTAATCTACCAATAAGTATGGTTTGGCCTCCATATTTACGATGAGCCCAATGATGATACCATGTAAGTTGATAATATATTTTGGTAGGATGCAAGTAAGGGAGCACTATTTAACTGTGTTATTTCTATACTACTGGGATGATTCTTTGCCAGTCCACCTCACTATTTTAATGCTGGTCAGTATAGTGAAAACTGCATGGGAGACACGCATGTAACTACATTTACTGCTTCCAAAAATAATTGTAATAACACTAGCTACTCAGTTTCATGCATGCTGAAACAATTTTTAAAGCAATGCACATCAACTAGCTATATTGTGGTACAGTTGTAGCTATGCATATACAAAACTGGCATGATATATCCAGCTACGTAGCAGTCGTTGCTTGTGTTAAAATCTGAAAGGAGAAATGTAGCATAAATACACTGGCAGCTCTGAAGAATAATAATTAATACTGCATGTCACAAATGTAGCTAATTGTACTCAATTATGATGCGTACCTTGCAAACTTAGTGTGGAAAAATTTTGCACTAGAATAATTTTCGTATGGTTTTATTTTGTAACATTCAAACAAATTCTTACACAGAAATTTTCCAATCTATGGTACATACGAAAAGTGTATGTTATAACATGGTATTTCATATGCTTTTAATCTTTGCAAAAACTAGTATATATATACCTGAATTTTATTGTATTAACAGATGTTGAGGATTACAATGGAACAAGGATCACAGTTGATGTTCCTGCTGGAGTATTAACACAATCATTTACAATAGACATTATTGATAATGATGTTGTAGAATGTGATGAATTGTTCAGTGTCACTATAGAGAATGTTACTGCATGTGGAGTTACTGCCGGAGATGTTATCAGTAGTAATGTGACTATTATGGATGATGATGGTGAGTGGAGTGACTACTGTGCTGTATATTGCTATATAAAATTGTTCCTACCACAGAAGCAGTATTATCACTGAACCAAACAGAATATTCAGTATCAGAAGTTGATGGTCAATTACTAGTGGGTGTTACACTTAGTAGAGTAACATCACAAGATGTAACTGTACTAGTCACTATCACTGATGGGACAACTACTGGTAATATTGTTAACCCAATGACTACACGATACTATTAATGTACATATTTTTCACAGGTGGAGAAGATTATAATGTAACACAACAATCACTACTCGTCATACCAGCTGGGTTGACATCATCATTATATAGTGTAGATATTATTAATGATATGATACATGAAGATGATGAGACATTTGATATTACTATAACATTGATGACAACTTGTTTATCAATAAGTGTTGATAATAATTCTACCACTGTGACCATCGTTAATCAAGGAGGTAAGTAAGTGTTTGTGCATTAAAGCCATACCTATTTGAAAAGTTGTTGCTCAGATCCGTTTTGTATTTTAGTTACAAAAAGAAAAATTGTTGCAAAATGATCGAGATACTCTAATAAAGCAGTCAGTGCATAAAATGTTGATCGCGAAAGGTAACGTTCTTTGTAGGTGAAGATCCCTTAATACCAGTAACCCCCACCCCTGGATAAAAAATTCTGTGACACTGTGTCATCATTGAGCTATGTGTGTAGCTACTAGCTATGTTCACAATGGTTATGTGGCTTGTAGTTAACTAGAAGATATTTATTATGATTAAAGTACTTGGTAAAGGCAGAGCCTGTATACCAGAAGGCCTTATAAAAGCCTAAGATGTTTATATTAACTGCTCTAAGTATGTTTGAAAAGTAGGAGAAAGAAGAAAAAATCCATGACTGGACCTGGGCAGCCTCGAACCTGCAGCCATCCGATTAACGCTCAAATGCTTACAGGAGTCTGCCAGGCAGTTAGGACTTTTTCTCCTTACTATTTTCATGTATTTGTATCCATAGGAACCCTAGAGAGTCTGTGGACACTAACAGTGCAGTATTAGTTTATGTTTTTTCAATCCTATTAATCTTTTTTTCAAATATTACTTGTATGACCAGAAATCCAAAACATGTCTCAAAATGGCTGTTGTTTTTCTTCTTCTTTTTTTTCTGTATCTACTGACTCACCCATTGTGTGTTAAAAGAAATTCCTAGTAGCAACTTTTCAAATAGGTATAGACTAGTTTCTGAGATTGTTAACAGTTGATAAAATATTATGTACCATAAAGATGTGTGTAGTGCATTACAGTGCAACAGTATAAAATTGTGATTCATTATTATTGAATTATCTTATCTGAACAGTAAAAGCGAATGTTTTATTAGGGTATTTTGTTAACATGTTGGATGTATGTTCTATTAGAGTAGTTGAATGGAACTCTGCATATCAATGAATTGACTTTATTTATCCATCCAAATTCATTTTCCTGAGTTTGAACAGACACACAGGTGTTCAGATAATGGAGTCCCACTGTATCTGTATTTCTACCACTTTTACACTTCATAATAGAAATTATACTGACTTCATTTTGATGTTCACATTTTGTTCATGCAATTGTGGACAGATACATGCAGTTGGGTAAACACAGTTTTCCAAAACTATTTGCATACAGATAGGCTCTATATGACTGACTGTGGGAGTACTACCATGGATATAATTAAGACATATCAACAAGCATAATTGGTGGATTTAGCTTATTTATGCTATTTTTCTTCACATACAATATCATATCCATTTTATTTTAATGCAGTTATAACTGTGAGATTCAGCCAGTCCACATACAGTGTTAATGAAGATGTCAGTAATGTTACAATAATGTTAGAACTGAGTAGTTCACCTGCTATTGATGTTACTGTACAAGTGTTTAGTAGTGATGGAACAGCTACTGGTGAGTGTACAACATTACACTAATACATAATGTGATGATGAGTGATAAATTGTTGACTGTTACATTATTACAGGTAATGATAGAGATTACACATCTGGAGTGTATACTGTCACATTCTCTGCTGGAGTAAATTCATCACAACTCAACATTCTTATCAACGATGATAATATATTAGAAGATGATGAGACCTTTAATCTCACTATTAATCAGTCCTCACTACCTGATTTAGTTGCTGTAGTAGATCGTAGTCAAGCAACAGTGACCATTGTGGATGATGACGGTGAGGGTATCACATTGTATAGTAGATAGGATACTGTGTAAACAATTAGAAAGTTACATCCTGTGTTATGTTCCAACAGATATCACAGTAAGCTTCAACCAGCCATCATACATTGTTAATGAAGATGAAGGACCAGCACAACCTGTACTAGTTCTCAGTAATCCGTCATCAACTGATATTACTGTAGTTATAACTGATAGGAGTGGATCAGGTAAAGATATACATTGACGAGTCTGTCGCACACTTTGAAAAAAATGTTCTCAATTAACTTAGGTGATGAGGACGATTATGGTTCAGGATCATATCAAGTCACGTTTACTGCTGGAGAGACAATCGGTTCATTTGATGTTCCAATAACTGATGACAATATAGTGGAAGATGATGAAACTATTGATCTCACCATTCAGTCAACATCACTACCAAATAGAGTTAGTGTTACTAACCCATCACAAGCTAACATCATCATAATGGATACTACAAGTTAGTAAAAAGAATTATAATTATTTTACTACATGTATTATAGCATATACATTATTCCAGTATTGGTAATCTGATTGCTAATGGTGTGAGATATTGTTATCCAAACTTTTATTAGCCATGGTTTAGCGGCTTGCACAAATGAATGGTATATAACATGTGTTGTCTTTTGTAGATATATCAGTGAGATTTATCGAAGATAGATTCTTTGGTTCTGAAGAAACTGGATCAGTAGTGGTAATACTGGAGCTAATAGGAGGATCATCTAGTAGATCATTTGATGTGATTGTAACTCCATCAGAACAATCACCTGTTTCTGCTGAAGGTATGACCTAAAGCACTATGGCACTAGACGGTATCATAACTAATCCTGATTAATACTGGGTTAAACTTAAACTATCTGAACAAGTAGAATTGCATTGGTATGATGCTTTAGAAGTGTTTATAAACAAAGAAAAGTCTGTAAAGCAGGCCAAAGTAATTGTGTGTTTGTGTGTGTGTGTGTGTGTGCGTGCGTGCGTGCATGCGTGTGTGTGGAAATTTTGTATTTTAGAATGTTTTGACCATGTTTTGTATAAGTCTGACCATTCTATTAGAGTGTTTGATTGTTCTATTAGAGTATCTCGATAATTTTAGCCATTCAGCAATAAAAGAGTAGGGGAAGGGACCATGTCCCTCATTTCAACCACCTCTGTTAATTCAGTGGTATCTTACTACACCATTGTTGCTATTAAACAATTTTTTTAACAGGTGATGTTGACTTTAACACTACAAACCAAACAGTCACATTCCCTAGTGGTATAACAACAAGCAATGTTAGTATAACAGTGTTCAATGATACCATTGTTGAGGGAGATGAATTGTTTGACTTAACATTAACTGTACCAGAATTATTTAATGGAAGGATATCAGCTGGTAATCGTGATATGGCTGTTGGAGATATCACTGATAATACTAGTAAGTGTGGTTAATATATTTCTGCTGTCAAAAACTCTTTGATTGATCTAAACAATTTCTGAGACATTACTCATTTATACTTTTGTTTGGTGTAATCTTTTAGTGGTAGTGATCAACTTTTCTGAAGGACATTTTACTGGTAGTGAATCATCAGGAATAGTAGAGGCGGTAGTTGTCAAGGTTGGGGGAACATCTTCAGCTCCTCTTGATGTAATAGTTACTCCTTTTGAACAATCACCAGTATCAGCAACTGGTAAGGAATACATTGGTAGATATGATGTTTAGTGACTACTATACTCCAATAGGATCAGGTGTTGACTTTGACTCTAATCCGATTACTATAACAATTGAAGCTGGATCAACAGAGGGTAGAGGTAACATATCAGTGATCTGTGACAATGTGACGGAACAAGTGGAGACTTTTGATGTGAATTTAACACTTGCTAGTGATAATCCTCTAGTGAGAGTAGGTAGAGACACTTCGGTTGGAAGAATCACTGATAGTACAGGTATGATAGTAGTATAATATATCTATGTTGATCAGTGTGTGACATATATTTTATCCTGTATAGTTGTGGTGAATATTGAACAATCCAGTTATGAGACAAGAGAGAACAGTAGTGAAGTGACATTAACACTAACATTCAGTCAAGTATCATCTGAACCATTTGAAGTTGTACTGACTACAATGGACATCACTGCTACAGGTGGATAAAGAAATTACATGAACATATTCGTATTAAGAAATAGGTGTAACAAATAATTGGGTAGGGGGGCCAAAGCCTCTCCACTTTTTATTAGAGTGGGCCTTTGTGCTTAAGATAATTCTTTGAGCTACTCTAATAGAGCAGTCAGATACTCTAAACAGACAGTCATGCACTCAAATAACCTTTGGGCATATTTCCAACTATCACCAAATTGAATTTTAGGAAGCTAATTGCTCGCTTAAAATTTTATTCCTACACTCTTGCTAGAAGGCTATTATAATTATCATCTTCATTGTTACACTGCTGTATGTGACAGAATTTTTGAAAATTGTGGTTCTAAGCACAATAGTACATTTGTAATAAAATGCATTTTATAGCAATGGGCAAAAATTGCAAGTTTCAGGAAAAAGTCTGCACAGATTTTTTATTGTCTCACTGGTCAGTGAATTGACGCTCCACTTGATTAAACCTGGTTCATAGGGAGTTCAAAAGTCCTTGTTTCATTTACATACATACACAAGTGGGTTTCTAAGTCACAGACATTTGTTTACGTTATGGTGACAAAATAATTTACCGACAATTTTGCTCCAGTAAATTTGCCTTTCTTCTCAAACACAGAAGCATACCTTCAACAGCAACTATTCCTCTGTCCCTATAGATGACAAAGAGCAATTACAGGTTTTTGCAATTGAATTTGTCACCTTTGCAATTGACTTCATCTCGTTTGCAGTAGAGTTTGCCACTTTTGAAGTAGAATTCATCCAGATTGTACTAGTAATAGCATGGGTAGCAGTGAAATTTGGGATAAATATAACGAGTGTTGTATTGGAAATGGAGATAAATTTCACGAGGCGAAGCCGAGTGAAATATACCATTTCCAATACAACAAGAGTGGTATTTATCCAAAATTTCACTGCTACCCATGCTATTCCCAGTTAATACCATACTCGCTGCATATACGCATGCTGTGCATTAGCATTGCCATGTACGCAATTTGTCACTATGTACTAAACACACTAAACATGCGTCGACACTAATTGGCGCTACATTGTTAACATAAATTCTAGCCAATAAAATTACAATTACAACTTTTTCACTGCTGTCAGTGAAATACGGGATAAATTTCACTGCTACTATTGAGACTTTTGTATGGGCAGTGAAACAGGTATGGTATTAGCAATTAAATTCTTCTGTTTTGCAGTAAACACGAACACAAAATGTAGCAGCTGCTTCTTTATCTTGTTGAAGTACAACTGTTGTAAACAACTCTTTATAAGGCAATAATCCTTCTGCTACAGCTTCTTCAACAGCATTGGTAGTTATGCTTCACCATTGGTGATGGGTGTGGTCACTCGCAAAAAGCTAATTAACTTGAATGGCTTCGCGTATAACCAGCTCCAGCTAGCTTGTTGTGTCTCAAGTGGTATTCCGGCTCCATGGCAAAAATGATCCACCTGGTGATGAGTGGCTGGTTTGTGGTAGTCAATGTAATTATGACAAACTCTTTTGCAAAGGTGATGAGTTATACCGGTTTGCAGTAGAGTTCATCACTTTTGCTGTGGAATTTATCCCGTTTGCAATTGAATTTGTCGCTTTTGCAATGGAGTTTGTCGCTTTTGCATTAGGTTGAAGTCAATTGCAAAGATGACAAATTAAACTGCAAAAACCTGTAAAATTAATTTGAAAAATGTGTGGATATCGATGCTTTTCTAAAATTAGGTCAAATATTATTATTATACGTGCACATCTTTTACACTATAAAAGAACTACATTTCCAATGTGTGTTGTGTGTTGTAATGTGTTTGTTTACTAGTATGTAATTAAATTGATTGTATTAACAGATGTTGAGGATTACAATGGAACAAGTATCACAGTTGATGTTCCTGCTGGAGTATTAACACAATCATTCACAATAAACATTATTGATAATGATGTTGTAGAATGTGATGAATTATTCAGTGTCACTATAGCGTCTGTTACCACATGCGGAGTTATTACTGGAGTTGTTATTAGTAGTAATGTGACTATAATGGATGATGATGGTGAGTAGAGAATGACTACAGAGTTGTAATCTTTTAATTTATAACTATTCACCCACAGAGGCAGCATTGTCACTGAACCAAACAGAATATTCAGTATCAGAAGATGATGGTCAATTACTAGTGGTTGTTACACTTAGTAGAGTAACATCAAAAGATGTAACTGTACTAGTCACTATCACTGATGGGACAACTACTAGTAATATTGTTAACCCAATGACTACACGATACTATTAATGTACATATCTTTCACAGGTGGAGAAGATTATAATGTAACACAACAATCACTACTCATCATACCAGCTGGGTTGACATCCTCATTATATAGTGTAGATATTATTAATGATATGATACATGAAGATGATGAGACATTTGATATTACTATAACATTGATGACAACTTGTTTATCAATAAGTGTTGATGATAATTCTGCTACTGCGACCATTGTTAATCAAGGAGGTATGTAAGTATTTGTGCATTAAGCCATATCTATTTGAAAACTTATTGCTCAGACTCATTTAGCATTTTAGTTACAAAAAGAAAAATTGTTGCAAAATGATCGAGATACTCTAATAGAGCAGTCAGTGCATAAACTTTTGATTGCGAATGGTAATGTTATCTGTAGATGAAGATCTCTTAATACCAGTATCCCCCACCCCTGGCTAAAAAATGTATGATACTGTGTCATCATAGAGCTACGTGTGTAGCTACCAGCTATGTTCATAATGGTTATATGGCTTGTAGTTAACTAGAAGGTGTTTAATATGTCTGTAGACACTGACAGTGCAGTATTAAGTATGTTTTGTTTAATCCTATTAATCTATTTGCAAATATTATGTGTATGACCAGAAGTCCAAAACATGTCTCAAAATGGCTGTTGTTTTTCTTTTCTTTTTTCTGTATCTACCGACTGACCCATTGTGTGTTAAAAGAAAATCCTAGTAACAACTTCTCAAATAGGTATAGACTAACTTCTGAGATTGTTTACAGTTGATAAAGTATTATGTACCATAAAGATGTGTATAATGCATTACAGTGTAACAGTATAAAATATAATTTATTATTATTCCATTATCTAAAATAATATCGTAAACAGTAAAAGTGACTTAGAGTATTTTGTTAACACGTTGGAGCATATTATTATATGTTCTATTAGAGTAATTGAATGGAACTCTGTATATAAATGAATTGACTTTATGTGTCCAAACAATCTCATTTTTCTAAATTGTGTTTGAACAGACACACAGGTGTTCAGATAATGAAGTCCCACTGTATCTGTATTTTAACCACTTGTACGCTTCATAATATAAATTATACTGACATCATTTTGATGTTCACATTTTGTTCACGCAATTGTGGACAGATGCATACAGTGGGCAAACACAGTTTTCCAAAACCATTTGCATATAGATAGGCTCTATATGGCTAAGTGTGGGAGTACTACCATGGAAAAAATTAGAAGTATCAACAAGCATAAAGACCATAATTGGTGGATTTAGCTTATTTATGTAATTTTGCATCACATACAATATTATGTCCATTTTATTTTAATGCAGTTATATCTGTGAGATTCAGCCAGTCCACATACAGTGTTAATGAAGATGTCAGTAATGTTACAATAATGTTAGAACTGAGTAGTTCACCTGCTACTGATGTCACTGTACAAGTGTTTAGTAGTGATGGAACAGCTACTGGTGAGTGTACAACATTACACTAATACATAATGTGATGATGAGTGATAAATTGTTGACTGTTACATTATTACAGGTAATGATAGAGATTACACATCTGGAGTGTATACTGTCACATTCTCTGCTGGAGTAAATTCATCTCAACTCAACGTTCTTATCACTGATGATGATATATTAGAAGATAATGAGACTTTTAATCTCACTATTAATCAGTCCTCATTGCCTGATGGAATTGTTGTAGGAGATCCTAGTCAAGTGACGGTGACCATTGTGGATGATGATGGTGAGGGCATTACACTATTATAGCAAAATATAAAATTATTGATACCGTATAAACAATTGGAAAGTTACATCCTGTGTTATGTCCCTACAGATATTACTGTAAGCTTCAGCCAGTCATCATACATTGTTGATGAAGATGAAGGACCAGCACAACCTGTATTAGTTCTCAGTAACCCATCATCAACTGATATTATTGTAGCTATAACTGATATGAGTGGATCAGGTAATGATATGCCTAGTATATAGAGTGGTCTAACGAGTGTTATCAAATATCTTAGGAGGAATGGATGATTATGGTTCAGGATCATATCAAGTCACATTTACTGCTGGAGAGACAATCAGTTCATTTGATGTTCCAATAACTGATGACAATATAGTGGAAGATGATGAAACCATTGATCTCACCATTCAGTCAACATCACTACCAAATAGAGTTAGTGTTACTAACCCATCACAAGCTAACATCACCATAGTGGATACTACAAGTTAGTGACATGTTACTAGTGCTTGTCCAGATTCCATGTGTACATGAGCCAAACTTTATCATAAAGTATGTTAGTACTGTATAATAGAGATCATGGAGATTTAGGTTTTTCTGGCTTGCCTGCCTGCCTGCCTGCCTGCCTGCCTGCCTGCCTGCCTGCCTGCCTGCCTGCCTGCCTGCCTGCCTGCCTGCCTGCCTGCCTGCCTGCCTGCCGGCCGGCCTGCCTGCCTGCCTGTCTGACTGCCTTCCTGATTCCCTCAGACAAGCATACCTCGATGACAACTAAGACTACCTGCTTGATTTTTTCACTGCTTGATGTTTCACTTGGTCCTGAGATGTGTCTTTTGGCATACCACAGCATGTAAAGTGCATGCATCATGGACTTACCTTTGTCCTCCTTTGTGTACCATTTATTTTGCTGACAGCACAAGGTGTTGATTCACGGTATTGTGGTGCATGGCTTCTCTATGAGTTTATCAACAGGTGTAGGTGACCTCCCTTGTTTCCCTCTTTAATCAAACTTAAATTTCCAAATTTTCTCTTATACATACATAGAGTATTTATTACAGAATAATAATAATATTGTGACCAGATTTGAGAAGGGGGTCTTATAGCCTTTCTATTTTGCATGTATCTACTATCCGACATCCCATAATGTCTTGTATTAGGGTATCATGCTAAAAAACTTTGTCAAATTACACCCCAATACAGCATTGCTACTTTAGTATGCAATACTTTTACACATGTACACAATAACATTGTTTCATGGTATAATAGCAACATAAGAAACATAATTACGGTACTGCTCAAATGTGATGTCGTCTCACAAGAGTGCAAGTGGTTTTAAAACTTGATAATATAAGGGCGTGGCACCCATTTCGTTCACGAGTTTTCATCCTATTTCATTTGGGATGAATACTCATGAGTAAAATGGGTGCCACGCTTTTTAATTAGTGAGTTTTTTAATCTCTCACACTCGTGAGACGACATTACATTTGAGCGGTACCGTAAGATGCCTGTTATTATTATTATTACACATTTTGCTTGCAGATATTTCAGTGCAATTTAGACAGGACAGATTCTTTGGCTCTGAAGAAACTGGATCAGTAGTGGTAATACTGGAGCTAATAGGAGGAACATCTAGTAGATCATTTGATGTGGTTGTAACTCCATCAGAACAATCACCTGTTTCTGCTGAAGGTATGTTACCAAATTCATGAACTGAACCAACTTGCTGGGTTTACACAATTGCTAAATAATTACGCAGTACTTCAACACATGTGATGTTGAAAAGGTAACTGACACATGTACCAGGTTACTAGTTTTGTAAACTATGAACTTTGTTAAAAGCATAGGCAGCGGGAAAGAGAAGGGTGCATGTGGTATTGTAATGCTTATTAACAATCAAGGTACTATACCTGCAATATTAAACTTAAATACTTTGTACATTGCTGCTTACTACTATCTCTGGTCAGAATTTACTTTGGGGGGAGGGGGACATTCTTTTGCACTCCCAAAGTTGACATCCATGTCATAGCATGTTCACACTCCACTATGTATTTATTTAATATACAAATATAAACAGTCAGCATTACAAAGTTGCAATCTTTCATCCACTTTTTACCTTGCTTCATCATCTTTTTCAAAGGCTCTAACTTGGGAACTTGATGTTACCTGAAAGTGCTTACAATTGAAATGAGTCCTTCAGTTTTATGAAATTACAATGGCATGGTATTCTTATGCTAGTTATATTGACTATATACCATAATTCACTTTATTTTTGTGCAAAATAAAAAAATTGTATAAATTTTTTGTTTGTATGATTTACATGAACAACTACTCTGTTAATGACTACTCTAATAGAGTAGTTTGATCTTGGATAAAAATTTTCGTGTAAGAAATTTTTGTACTAATTTTGCTTACAAAAATTATTTTACGATGAAAAAATTACGGTATTTTACATTAGCTAAAAGTATACAAAAATAACAATTACAAGGTCTAAGTGTAAATTATATTATGTGTTAATATTACCATTATATTGTGACTGGCTCACATGGTACGAAACCTTCTGAGTCACTTTGAATGCATTATTACATCCTTTAGACATTTTGCAAACACCTGGATTTCATTGTGCCCATGCAAGTTGTACCTTGGAACAACAAAATTATGATCACGTACCAGTGGTACAATTTATATCAGTTAACTAATGTATTTGATTTAGAAAAAGTCAAATCCTCTATTCAAAACAGCTTGTCTTTTGGGGAAGTGCTGGCATTGTTTTTGAAAAATAGGATGGTTAGCATAAGTGACCTGGAAAAAAACTCAATGGGCTTTTAGTAATAGTTAGACACTCGTAATAGGTGTCTTCGAGGATTTAAAAACCATCGGTGACGTCAATAATTACCTCGGCGCAACGCCTATTGTGAGTGTCTAAGTGTTTTAGATAATGGCGTAGAAGCAGTGAGTTAGTATAGAGAGTTCCCATTGTAAACACCTAGGGTTTTTCAGCGAGTAAAAGATGTGAGGTCGTGCAAGTCATGAAGCGTGAATAACTGAAGGTTTGTAAGGTCGATAAAAAGTATGTTTGAGGCATTATAGATATGTGTGAATGGCAGCAAATGGGAGTAGCCAGTGCCAACATGGCTGTCTTGGTCTAGAGAGCGTGCTTTAATATGGTGAAGGCCACAAACTGAATTAATGGCTTGTACCACGATGGTCTATAAATCCACTGAGCTACCCACGATAACAGCGTACCTGAGTGTAATTTCTTTGTAACAATCTGCTCGCAATCGCTTAGTGTTTACTGATGTGCAAAAAACTAATTGTCCACAAAGGCTAATTGTATTACTGTAGGCCACATTGTGGTTGTAAACAACTGTCAGGTGTCTTACAGTAAGACACCTGATACCAGGTTTCTTTGCAAATAAGATACCTCCACACATCAAACGAAATGATACATACCATTGTCTAAGGCCTACTTAGCTATACAGTAGGAAGTGTCTATGAAAGTAAAAGTGACCATAGAAACAAGCTGATATATAGGGAAGTGAAGAATGAATGTAGCTATAATTAACACACATTTAACATTGTATTCTTATTTATCGTCAGCATTCAGTCCTGCAGCATTAAAACTAATTACTCTGAAATCTAACTGTGTAATAATTTGGCAGCAATTCTCACATTAACTATAGAAAAAGGTAACAAAGTTATTAGCTAATCAGAGTTGAAAGGAATGCAATAATGAACTTGAGCCATCCAATGTATTAGTTACAATCTGCATTGACATTAATTTTATTCTTGGCTGCAGATATCAGCTATTTGGTAACTTTTCTTTCAAAGATACAACCACCCATTACAGCAAAATTGTGTTTACATTGAGTTTTAATATGACATTGTTTCTTTACAGGTGGTGTTGACTTTAACACTGAAAACCAAACAGTCACATTCTCCAGTGGTATAACAACAAGTAATGTTAATATATCAGTGTTCAATGATACCATTGTTGAGGGAGATGAAATGTTTGACTTAACATTAACTGTACCAGAATTATTTAATGGAAGGATATCAGCTGGTAGTCGTGATGTGGTTGTTGGAGATATCACTGATAATACTGGTGAGTCTATTAATATTCATACCTTGTTGGTGCAAAAATTCACAATCATATGATATGAAATAACAGTCAAATTATAAGTAATTACAATTGACAACAATTATCTTTCGAAAATATGCAATTACTTGATTTATTTGTTATTGTTGTTTAGTGGTTGTGATCAACTTTGATGAAGGACAATTTACTGGTAGTGAATCATCAGGAATAATAGAGGTGGTAGTTGTTAAGGTTGGGGGAACATCTTCAGCTCCTCTTGATGTAATAGTTACTCCTTTTGAACAATCACCAGTAAACGCAAATGGTAAGGAATACATTGGTAGATATAATGTTTAGTGACTACTATACTCCTATAGGATCAGGTGTTGACTTTGACTCTAATCCAATTACTATAACAATTGAAGCTGGATCAACAGAGGGTAGAGGTAACATATCAGTGAGCTGTGATAATGTAGTAGAAGGAGTGGAGACTTTTGATATGAATTTAACACTTGCTAGTGATAATCCTCTAGTGAGAGTAGGTAGGGACACTTCAGTTGGAAGAATCACTGATAGTACAGGTATGATAGTAGTATAATATATCTATGTTGATCAGTGTGTGACATATATAATAATCTTGCATAGTTGTGGTGAACATTGAACAGTCCAGTTATGAGACAAGAGAGAACAGTAGTGAAGTGACATTAACACTAAGATTCAGTCAAGTATCATCTGAACCATTTGAAGTTGTACTGACTACAATGGACATCACTGCAACAGGTGGGTAAAGCAATTGGACATTGATTACATGAACATTTTGTATTAAGAAATAGGTGTAGCAACTGATAGGATAGGGGAGCTGAGACCTCTCCATTTTTATTACAGTGGGTCTTTGTGGTTTAAGCTAGTTCTTTTATACAATCTAATAGAGCAGTCAAGATACTTTAAACAAACAGTCATACACTCAAATAACTTTTCAGGAATATTTTCAACTAACGATTAAATTTTACATGGCTAATTGTTTGCTTTAACTTTTCTTCCTATATATACTGTTGCTAGAAGGCTGTCTTATATATCATCTTCATTGTTGCACTGCTATACATGCATCACATAATATGTACACATCTTTTACACTGAAAAAGAACAACATTTACACAAAATGTGTGTTGTATGTTGTAAGTACATAACCTAATTGTTTGTATTCACAGACGTTGATGATTACAATGGAACAATGATCAGAGTTGAAGTTCCTGCTGGAGTATTAGCACAATCATTTACAATAGATATTATTGATAATGATGTTGTAGAATGTGATGAAGTGTTCAGTGTCACTATAGAGTCTGTTACTACATGTGGAGTTACTACTGGAGATGTTATCAGTAGTAATGTGACTATAATGGATGATGATGGTGAGTGGAGTGACTAAAGAGTTGTAATCTTGTAAAAAATATTATAACTATATTCAAACACAGAGTCAATATTGTCACTGAACCAAACAGAATATTCGGTATCAGAAGTTGATGGTCAATTACTAGTGGGTGTTACACTTAGTAGAGTAACTTCACAAGATGTAACTATACTAGTCACTATCACTGATGTGACAACTACTGGTAATATTGTTAACCCAATGACTACATGATACTATTAATGTACATATCTTTCACAGGTGGAGAAGATTATAATATAACACAACAATCACTACTTGTCATACCAGCTGGGTTGACATCATCATTATATAGTGTAGATATTATTAATGATATGATACACGAAGATGATGAGACATTTGATATTACTACAATATTGATGACAACTTGTTTATCAATAAGTGTTGATAATAATTCTACTACTGTGACCATCGTTAATCATGGAGGTACAAAAGTGTTTGCGCATTAAAGTCACACCTATTTGAAAAGTTGTTGTTCAGACCCAATTTGTAGTTTAGTTACAAATAGAAAAATAATAAGATGATATGACACCTAGAAATCAATTTGTAATAGTTCGATATACTCCAATAGAACAGTTTGTGTATAAAATTTTTATCACAAAAGGTAACATTCTCTATCTCTCTTAATACCAGTAGCCCCCACCCCTGGCTAAACAAATTTGTGATATTGTGTCATCATAGAGCTACGTGTGTAGCTACTAGCTATGTTCATAATGGTTATGTGGCTAGTAGTTAACTAGAAGGTATTTAATATGTCTGTAGACACTGACAGTGCAGTATTAAATTATGTTTTGTTTAATCCTATTTATCTATTTGCAAATATTACGTGTGTGACCAGAAATCCAAAGCATGTCTCAAAATGGCTAGTGTTTCTCTTTTCTTTTTTTTGTGTCTACCGACTGACCCATTGTGTTAAAAGAAATTTCTAGTAACAACTTTTCAAGTGAAGTATTATGTACCATAAAGATGTGTGCAACGCATTACAGTGTAACAGTATAAAATTTATTTTATTATTATATTATCTAAATATCGTAAACAGTAAAAGTGACTTAGGGTATTTTGTTAACATTTTGGAGTATATAATCGTATGTTCTATTAGAGTAGTTGAATGGAACTCTCTAGCAACTGACCCATTGTGTCTGTATTTCTACCACTTTTACACTTCATAATAGAAATTATACTAACTTCATTTTGATGTTCACATTTTGTTCATGCAATTGTGGACAGATGCATACAGTTGGGTAAACACAGTTTTCCAAAACCATTTGCATACAGATAGGCTCTATATGGCTAAGTGTGGGAGTACTACCATGGAAAAAATTATACGTATCAACAAGCATAAAGACCATAATTGGTGGATTTAGCTTATTTATGTAATTTTGCATCACATACAATATTATGTCCATTTTATTTTAATGCAGTTATATCTGTGAGATTCAGCCAGTCCACATACAGTGTTAATGAAGATGTCAGTAATGTTACAATAATGTTAGAACTGAGTAGTTCACCTGCTACTGATGTCACTGTACAAGTGTTTAGTAGTGATGGAACAGCTACTGGTGAGTGTACAACATTACACTAATACATAATGTGATGATGAGTGATAAATTGTTGACTGTTACATTATTACAGGTAATGATAGAGATTACACATCTGGAGTGTATACTGTCACATTCTCTGCTGGAGTAAATTCATCACGACTCAACATTCTTATCACTGATGATAATATATTAGAAGATGATGAGACCTTTAATCTCACTATTAATCAGTCCGCACTACCTGATGGAGTTGTTGTAGGAGATCCTAGGGAAGTAACAGTGACCATTGTGGATGATGATGGTGAGGGCATTACACTATATAACAAAATTATTGATACTGTATAAACAATTAGAAAGTTACATCCTGTGTTATGTCCCAACAGATATCACAGTAAGCTTCAACCAGTCATCATACATTATTGATGAAGATGAAGGACCAGCACAACCAGTACTAGTTCTCAGTAACCCATCATCAACTGATATTATTGTAGTTATAACTGATATGAGTGGATCAGGTAATGATATGCCTAGTATATAGAGTGGTCTAATGAGTGTTATTAAATATCTTAGGAGGAATGGATGATTATGGTTCAGGATCATATCAAGTCACATTTACTGCTGGAGAGACAATCAGTTCATTTGATGTTCCAATAACTGATGATAATGTAGTGGAAGATGATGAAACCATTTATCTCACCATTCAGTCAACATCACTACAAAATAGAGTTAGTGTTACTAACCCATCACAAGCTAACATCACCATAATGGATACTACAAGTTAGTGACATGTAACTAGTGCTTGTCCAGATTCCATGTGTACATGAGCCAAACATTATCATATAGTATGGTAGTACTGTATAACAGAGATCATGGAGATTTAGGTTTTTCTGGCCAAAAAGAAATCAACTAAAAATTAGCTATATACACAAGACGATCCTGATGCTTTGGCAATATTGGTTAGGCTTTACCAAGCCCAAAAGTTACCTTCAGTATGACCCAAAACGTCTCTGAAAGGTAGGTACAAAATGTTTTATAATTCTTATTCAATGGAATTTTCTACTGACTGACTGCCTGCCTGCCTGCCTGCCTGCCTGCCTGCCTGCTTGCCTGCCTGCCTGCCTGCCTGCCTGCCTGCCTGCCTGCCTGCCTGCCTGCCTGCCTGCCTGCCTGCCTGCCTGCCTGCCTGCCTGCCTGCCTGCCTGCCTGCCTGCCTGCCTGCCTGCCTGCCTGCCTGCCTGCCTTCCTGCCTGCCTGCCTGATTCCTTCAGACAAGCATACCTCGATAATGACTAAGACTACCGGCTTGATTTTTTCACTGTTTGATTCACTTGGTCCTGCGATGTGTCTTTTGGCATACCACAGCATGTAAAGTGCATGCATCATGGACTTACCTTTGTCCTCCTTTGTGTATATACCATTTATTTTTGCTGACAGCACAAGGTGTTGATTCACAGTATTGTGGTGCATGGCTTCTCTATAAGTATATCAACAGGTGTTGGTGACCTCCCTTCTTTCCCTACATTTTATTGTTTAATCAAACTTAAAAGTTCCTAATTCTCTCTGATACATACATACAGTATTTGTCACAGAATAATAATATTGTGACCAGATTTGAGAAGGGGGTCTTATAGCCTTTCTATTTTGCATGTATCTACTATCCGGCAACCCATAACGTCTTGTATCACGATATCATGCTAAAACTTTGTCACATTACATCCCAAAACAGCATTGTTACTTTAGTATGCAATAGTTTTACATATGTACACAATAACATTGTTTCATGGTATAATATAATAGCAACATAAGAAACATAATTACGGTACTGCTCAAATGTGATGTTGCCTCACAAGAGTGCAAGTGATTTAAAAACTTGATAATATAAGGGTGTGGCACCCATTTTGTTCACGAGTATTCATCCTATTTCAGTTGGGATGAATACTCCTGAGTAAAATGGGTGCCACACTTTTTAATTAGTGAGTTTTTTAATCTCTCACACTCGCGAGATGACATTACATTTGAGCGGTACCATAAGATGCCGTAAGATGCCTGTTGTTATTATTATAGCACATTTTTGCTTGCAGATATTTCAGTGCAATTTAGACAGGACAGATTCTTTGGTTCTGAAGAAGATGGATCAGTAGTGGTAATGCTGGAGCTAGTAGGTGGAACATCTAGTAGATCATTTGATGTGATTGTAACTCCATCAGAACAATTACCTGTTTCTGCTGAAGGTATGATACCCACTTCATGAACTGAACCAACTTGCTAGGTTTACACTGTTGCTAAATAATTATGCAGTACTTCAACACATGTGATGTTGAAAAAGTAACTAACACATGTACCAGGTTACTAGTACTGTAAACTATAAACTTTGTTAAAAGCATAGGCAGCGGGAAGGAAAAGGGTGCATGTAGTATTGTAATGCTTATTAACAATCAAGGTACTATACCTGCAATATTAAACTTAAATACTTTGTACGTTGCTGCTTACTACTATCCACTCAAAAACAGCCAAGCTGTTAAAAAAGAGTGCGACCCTCAAAATCCTGGGTGTAAAAAGTTGTGAAATCAAAGGTGGCAGCCAAGAAATGGCTGCAATGATGTTAATGCTAATAAATTTTAACAATGTACACAGTATTAAAATCACTGCAGCCATTTCTTGGCCGCCACCTTTTATTTCACAACTTTTTCACCCAGGTTTTTGAGGGCCGCACCCTTTTTTACAGCTTGGCTGTTTTTGAGTGGATTTCACTTCTTTTTGTATTTGCAAAACCAAATCCTGCACCTTTTTACTGGGATATATGATTTCCAGGCTGTTGTATCACAAGTTTTGCTAGCATAGCACTTATTATGATGATTATGATGATGATGATTGGTGCGAGTCGATCATACTAGTCTGCTCGCAGATGCCTTGGGGTGAAACTAATTTGATACTACAAATATACCACTTATCGATACGAAAATGGCTCTACTTTGATGAAATAGCTACTAGATTGAGCCTCAAAGTGTTGCAACAATAGTATGGTGCTAATTCTCTAATAGAGCACACATTTTTGTTTTCACTGAAATCATATAATAGAACACACATAGAATGTTCTATAATAATCTAAATTTTTTATTGGTAGATCAGTAGTCTTACTTATTGAACTAGAAAGTGTGATTCACTGAGATAGCAGTGGTTCAGTGGTTAAGGATGCAGGCGTTAGGTATGGAGGTCCTCGGTTCGAACTCTGGTCATGATCACTTCATTTTTTCCCCCAACATTTTTATGCACCTTTTTTTGCCCCCCCAGTGACTGCTCTATTAGAGTATCTCCATCCCCGATTTTACACTTGCTCGATTTTTGCTTTATAACTTTGTAACTGTAAGCATTTTGCTGTTCTAACCACCAAAAGGCACTCCTACGATGATAAGCCTATATACACATGAATTTTCAAGTTATTCCTTTACTCGGTTTACCCTGTAGCCGTGACAAAAGTTACATCTTTTTTTACGTGAATAATTGCTCACAACTCCTTGGATATTTATCAGATTCATAGTAAACTTTGTACGCGAATGTACCTTTATACACTCTTTACTTGTGCCACACATCGATGCAATGGAGTTACAAGTTTACATTACAATTTTTGCAAAGGGTGCAAAAAGAAATTGAAGCCCCGGTAGCCCCCTATGGCAAGGAAAAAAAAAACAAAGAAATTAAAATGAAACTTTGGCCACTCAGATCTTAGAAATGACTAGAGAGATTTGCTTCACATTTGGTATGTGGCTTGGCCTACCTGGCGGACACCTCTGTAGTGAAACTAGTTCCAATTGGATAAGGGATCATGGAGCTACAAAGGCGTGAAAATCGCATTTTCTTTCTTCCTGTAAATATACTCACGGTGTGGCTCGCCGGCTTCTTGGGCCGCATGGCACACTACCGTGTGTCTTGTTTAATTTCTAGTCAGAATTTACTTTGGGGGGAGGGGGACATTCTTTTGCACTCCCAAAATTGACATCTATGTCATAGCATGTTCACACTCCACTATGTATTTCTTAAATATACAAATACATAAACAGTCAGCATTACAAAGTTGCAATATTTCATCCACTTTTTGCCTTGCTTCATCATCTTTTTCAAAGGCTCTAACTTGGGAACTTCATGTTACCTGAAAGTGCTTATAATTGAAATGAGTCCTTCAGTTTTATGAAATTACAATGGCATGATATTCTTATGCTAGTTACATTGACTGTATACCATAATTCACTTTATTTTTGTGCAAAACAAAAAATAAGTATGTAAAAAAACTTTTTTGTATGATTTACACGAACGACTACTCTATTAATGGCTATTCTAATAGAGTAGTTCGATATTGGATAAAAATATTCATGTAAGAAATGTTTGTACAAATTTTGTATACAAAAATTATTTTACGATGAAAAAATTACGGTATTTTACAATAGCTAAAAGTATACAAAAATTAGCAATTACCAGGTCTAAGTGTAAATTACATTATGTGTTAATATTATACTGTGACTGGCTCACATGGTACGAAACCTTCTGAGTCACTTTGAATACATTATTACATCCTTTAGACATTTTGCAAGCACCTGGATTTCATTGTGCCCATACAAGCTGTACCTTGGAACAACAAAATTATGATCATGTACCAATGGTGCAATTTATATTGGTTAACTAATGCATTTGATTTAGAAAAAGTCAAACCCTCTATACAAAACAGCTTGGCTTTTGGGGAAGTGCTGGCATTGTTTTTGAAAAATAGGGTGGTTAGCATAAGCGACCAGAGGTTTATACTATACTTCACAAATACCTCCATGAAAGCAGTATCAACCTTGAAATTTCACCAGGAGGTAGCGCTTTTCTCATTGAATATTTAACATAGGTTTGAGAAATAGTATCTGATTAGTGTCTGTGTTATGAACAGATTTCTGTATTCCATTATAAGACATATTATCAAACACCGGTGCCTATTATCGAACACCCAATACGTTGCTCAATTATCGAACACCCAATACGTTGATCAATTATCGAATATTTTGCACCTCTTCTACTCTTGTGACCTCAGTACAATCTACGTACTCTTACTTTTTATATCAACATGTTAACTGAAGTACCATGATAGTGTAACTGAAGTATAGTTTTGATACAAGCATGCACTTGTAAGTTACAACAGTGAATCGTTTAGTCTTAAATGCGTACAGTAAAAATTCAGCTCATTACGAACAATAACACTGTCTTATCATCCTTGTTTACAACAACCCCTTCTGTACAGTCTTCATGGATACATCTTCCACTTGGAAAAATGATAAACGGTTGGCCAATTTTGTTGCCAAAGTCACACTGGAGTTAAAGTTCTTTCACGGTGATTTCTGTGTTCTTTTTCTTCATTTAATTGGTGGTGGCAATGATTGTCAAGACTGCTGTGATGTCAACACATAAACTCTAAAGGATGGAAAGCTCATTGAGAATAGACTACACTATTGAATTTCTCCATATAAACACCTTACGAGTATGTGGAATAATATTGTAAAGTTCTGAATATGTTGTGGGATTGTAATGTTAAATAATAGGTACCATTCGATAATAGGTCACTTATGCTGAATCAAAATGCTGGAAAAATATGTACTGTAGTATTTTCTGTTGAAAAGTGGAGACACAGCAACTTAGCTAATTTTGCATATACAAGATTGAGATACTCTAATAGAACAGCCACAAACAGTATTAGGTGAGCAGTATACAGCTCCTTTTATAGGTAGGCCAACTAGAGATTGAGATAGTCTAATAGAACAATCACTATTCTGGAATATTCTAATAGAACAATCACCATTATGCATATCATACAGTATGATAGTAACTGTATAGTAGGGACCACAAAGGAGTAGGCATGGCCCACGAAATAATATCACCCAAAAACCAGCCTCAATTTTCCCTGATCGCGTTGAGGCAGTATTGGCTAGGTAAAACTAAGCCCAAACAAGCTTTCAGATCGGCCCGAAATGCTTTCAACAAGTTGCTATGGAATTTAAAAATAATTTATTTGATGGAATTTTCCACTGACTGAGTAAGTAACTGACTGACTGATTCCTTCAGACAAGCGTAACTCAATAACGGCTAAAGCTATGGGCTTAATTTTTTTCACTATTCGACATCACTTCGGCCGGACAGGTGCCTTTTGGCATACCACAGTACATACAATGCATTCTTTATGGACTTACCAGTGTCCTCGTTTGTGTCCCATTCATCTTTGCTGACAGCGAAAGGTGTTGATTTGGCGGTAGCACGTGATGGCTTCCCTTCGTAATGGAAATCGTCCGTATTTTTCATAGTGGCTATTTTGATTGCAGAGGTGCTTTTCAAACAGTTCTTGATTCGTACTGCTGTGTAACGGGTTGAACATAGCCGACAGCGAAGCGTAATGGATACTTCACTTTTCAGATGATAATTAATATAATTGGGGCGCGCGGCACTGTTTCTTTCTTTTGGTATGCGTGGATTGTAGGGGTGCTTTACAAACAGTTCTTGATTTGAAATGCTGTGTAACAGATTTAACCAGTGTTGGGCAAGTTACTTTGTAAAATTAACTAGTACATGTTACATATTACTTGCAACTGAACTATTTAGTTACAGTTACATATTAGCCATAAAATAAAGTAACTATAATAATATTACATATTATATTACTTTGTGTCCACAGCCTTAAGCTGTCACGTGTGAAACTACCTCCTTATCACGTGACATGATTGCATTGTTTGACAATGTGCAAAATCTTGGTTATAAGTAAGAAGCTGGTGAATAAGCTTCATTCAGTAGGCTTCATTACTTCGTTGTGGCTAATCGTTACTCAGTGGAAGAGTAAGGACCATAGCACATCGATAAAAAGTACCGAAACAAGTTGGAGTAGTCCATGATTTTCAATCACCGTAAAACAATAGAAGTGTTATATCCCTACTGTGTTCAAGATACCATAATGGAAATGCACAGTAGGGATATAACACTTCTCATTGTTTTACGGTGATTTAATATCATGGACTACTCCAACTTGTTTCAGTACTTTTTATCGATGTGCTATGGTCCCTACTCTAGTTGAAAATTCCAAATTTTTTTCATGTACTTGTTCTAATAAAACAGTCAACATACTTGTGAGCTTGAAACACTGCATAAATATTTATTAATGATAAGCAATGTGGATAAATTTTAAGCAAAATATATAGCAAGTAGGTCACACAAAAGCAAAGAAAAGTGGGCTGGAAAAAACTAAATGGCTACTTAGCTATAGCTATACAGTAGGAAGTGTCTATGAAAGTAAAAATAACCATAGAAACAAGCTGATATTTATAGAGAAGTGAAGAATGAATGTAGCTGTAATTAACATACATTTAACATTGTATTCTTATTTATCATCAGCATTCACTCATGCAGCATTAAAACTAATTACTCTGAAATTTAACTGTGTAATAATTTGGCAGCAATTCTCACACTAACTATAGAAAAAGGTAACAAAGTTATTAGTCAATCAGAGTTTAAAGGAATGCAATAATGAACTTGAGCCATCCAATGATTTAATTACAATCTGCATTGACATTAATTTTATTCTTGGCTGCAGATATCAGCTATTTTTGTTACTGGTAACTTTTCTTTCAAAGATGCAACCACTCAATGGCACTCATTACAGCAAACTTGTGTTTACATTGAGTTTTAATATGACATTGTTTCTTTACAGGTGATGTTGACTTTAACACTACAGACCAAACAGTCACATTCCCCAGTGGTATAACAACAAGTAATGTTAGTATATCAGTATTCAATGATACAATTGTTGAGGGAGATGAAATGTTTGACTTAACATTAACTGTACCAGAATTATTTAACGGAAGGATATCAGCTGGTAGTCGTGATGTGGCTGTTGGAGATATCACTGATAATACTGGTGAGTCTATTAATAATCATACCATGTTGGTGCAAAAATGCACAATCATATGATATAAAATAACAGTCAAATTATAAATTTACAATTGAAAAAAAATTATCTTTCAAAACTATGCAATTGCTTGATTTGTTTGTTATTGTTGTTTAGTGGTTGTGATCAACTTTGCTGAAGGACAATTTACTGGTAGTGAATCATCAGGAATAATAGAGGTGGTAGTTGTTAAGGTTAGGGGAACATCTTCAGCTCCTCTTGATGTAATAGTCACTCCTTTTGAACACTCACCAGTAAACGCAACTGGTAAGGAATACATTGGTAGATATGATGTTTAGTGATTACTATACTACAATAGGATCAGGTGTTGACTTTGACTCTAATCCAATTACTATAACAATTGAAGCTGGATCAACAGAGGGTAGAGGTATCATATCAGTGAGCTGTGACAATGTGATAGAAGGAGTGGAGACTTTTGATATGAATTTAACACTTGTTAGTGATAATCCTCGAGTGAGGGTAGGTAGGGACACTTCAGTTGGAAGAATCACTGATAGTTCAGGTATGATAGTAGTATAATATATCTATGTTGATCAGTGTGTGACATATATAATATTCTGTATAGTTGTGGCGAACATTGAACAGTCCAGTTATGAGACAAGAGAGAACAGTAGTGAAGTGACATTAACACTAACATTCAGTCAAGTATCATCTGAACCATTTGAAGTTGTACTGACTACAATGGACATCACTGCAACAGGTGGGTAAAGCAATTGGACATTGATTACATGAACATTAATTTTTATGTTAAGAAATAGGTGTAGCAACTGATAGGATAGGGGAGCTGAGACCTGTCCATTTTTATTACTGTGTGTCTTTGTGGTTTAAGCTAGTTCTTTTAGACAATCTAATAGAGCAGTCAGGATACTTTAAACAAACAGTCATAAAGTCAAATTACTTTTCAGGAATATTTTCAACTAACAAATTAAATTTTAGACGACTAATTGTTCGCTTAAAATTTTCTTCCTATATATATATACTGTTGCTAGAAGGCTGTCTTATATATCATCTTCATTGTTGCACTGCTATGCATACATCACATAATATGTACACATCTTTTATACTAAAAATAACGACATTTACACAAAATGTGTGTTGTATGTTGTAAGTACATAACCTAATTTATTGTATTCACAGATGTTGATGATTACAATGGAACAAGGATCACAGTTGATGTTCCTGCTGGAGTATTAACACAATCATTTACAATAGATATTATTGATAATGATGTTGTAGAATGTGATGAAGTGTTCAGTGTCACTATAGAGTCTGTTACCACATGTGGAGTTACTACTGGAGATGTTATTAGTAGTAATGTGACTATAATAGATGATGATGGTGAGTGGAGTGACTAAAGAGTTGTAATCTTGTAAAAAATTTTTTAACTATTCAACCACAGAGGCAGTATTGTCACTGAACCAAACAGAATATTCAGTATCAGAAGTTGATGGTCAATTACTAGTGGGTGTTACACTTAGTAGAGTAACATCACAAGATGTAACTGTACTAGTCACTATCACTGATGGGACAACTACTGGTAATATTGTTAACCCAATGACTACATGATACTATTAATGTACATATCTTTGACAGGTGGAGAAGATTATAATGTAACACAACAATCACTACTCGTCATACCAGCTGGGTTGACATCATCATTATATAGTGTAGATATTATTAATGATATGATACATGAAGATGATGAGACATTTGATATTACTATAACATTGATGACAACTTGTTTATCAATAAGTGTTGATAATAATTCTACTACTGTGACCATCATTAATCATGGAGGTAAGTGTGACATTCTTAACAACTATAATTGTGACTGTTTCTGAGAAAACCGGTATTATCGCCAATTTAAAAGTATCGAGAAACATCGATTTTAACTGAGTTGGGATGAATTAGGCTAAGTTATGGGCCATTCAGGGCTCAGAACTGGCTAAAATGAAAGGAAATTTACAGCACAGGTCATTGTCCGACACCACGAAGCTGTACAGCCATGCACAGCCATCTTCTGGTTGGCCAGGGCTCCATCAAGATCCCAGACCACCCATACAGCTCGCCACTGTGCTTTTAAAAAGCAGTCAGCAAAAGTAGACCACTTTGCTCTGGTCGACTGTAACAGTGAAATTTGATAGTGCATTCATTAAGCTTTGTGTTTGTGTGAAAAAATCAAAATTCCTGTGTTGGGCGATAAGACCGGTTTTTGCAGATCCAGTCACAATTGTACAAATTTAATACAGTCCATTGCATCATACAGTGTGATAGTACTGTATAGTAGGGACCACAAAGGTGTGGGTGTGGCCATGGAAAAGTAAACCCAAAACCAGCCTTTCTTTTCCGTGACGATGATGAAGCAGTATTGGTTAGGCAAAACTAAGCCCAAACAAGCCTTCAGATCGACCCGAAATGCTTTCAACAACTTGCTATGATTTTTCAAAAAATCAATAAATGGAATTTTATAGTGACTGACTGATTCCTTCAGACAAGCGTAACTTGATACTGGCTAAGGCTACAGGCTTGATTTTTTCACTGTTGGACGTTGCTTCAGCCCGACAGGTGCATACCACAGTAGTGGTGATTCTAGACCTGAACTACAAGCATGACTATTGTTGTATGACTGTAACATAAAGTAGAATTTCAAGGGTCTGGGGTTGCAGGATTTTGCAATTTGAAGGCTTGGAAACAACCTATTTTTTATTGATGTGTTGTGGTCCCTAATTCCACTGTTTTGTGTACTTGTAACAATGAAAAATAAAATAAAGTAATTATCGTAAAAGTTAAAATAGTGTCCATAATTATTTCCTTAATTTCTGATATGCTAACAGTGTAATTTCTTGTTAAGACTCACACACAATACATATCTACTGGACTCACATACTGAGTTTCTAATCAATATCCTACCTTTTATCCAACCTTAATTTACACCCATAACAAAAGTACTTTTAGCCGCTGCAGTTATACAGTTACTTGAGTGGGTTGGGGTTAGGACACTAAGTGATTGTGCACAAAAGAATGCATACTGGCCAATGTCTGAAACCTGAAAGTGTTTTATACTGTAGATATTATCTAATCAAAAATAGCTAAGCTGTAAAAAAAGGTGCGGCCCCAAAAAAGGCCATGGTGAAAAAAGATGTGAAATCCAATGTGGCGGCCAAGAAATGGCTGTGATGGTAGGTTAATGGTAAAAATTTTAATAACGACAATTCATGTGAATTTGGTGCCGCTTGGTCTTGGCACAAAATTCACCTGACTTGTCGTTATTAAAATTTTTACCATTAACCTACCATCACAGCCATTTCTTGGCCGCCACCTTGGATTTCACATCTTTTTTCACCATGGCCTTTTTGGGGTCGCACCTTTTTTTACAGCTTAGCTGTTTTTGATTAGATTTCATTTCTTTTTGTGTTTGTATACCCCAAAGCCGGCCTATGGCCGGTTTTGGTGATTTTCTTTTCTTTACCACAGGAAGAAGAAAAGATGAAGCAGATGTTAAATACTTTAAATATTTCTGATTTTATCAGTAAATGAACAAATTATACATATATATATATATAATACATATATTTATTACAGAACACTCTACACGGTGGTTTCTTTATAACTGAACACTCTACAAAGTGACTTCTTCTAGCTGATATTTCTATAGGGCTATTTGTTTGTAGCTGAACTCTCTACATGATGGTTTCTTCGCAGCTGAACTCTCTACAAGGTAACTTCTTCTAGCTGATGTCTCTACAGGGTCACTTGTTTGTAGTTGAACTCTCTACATGATGGTTTCTTTGTAGCTGAACTCTCTACAAAGTAACTTCTTCTAGTTGATGTCTCTACAGGGTCACTTGTTTGTAGTTGAACTCTCTACATGATGGTTTCTTTGTAGCTGAACTCTCTACAAAGTAACTTCTTCTAGCTGATGTCTCTACAGGGTCACTAGTTTGTAGCTGAACTCTCTACATGGTGGTTTCTTTGTAACTGAACTCTCTACAAGGTGACTTCTACTAGCTGATCTTTCTACAAGGTGATTTGTTTATGATTGAACTCTCTACATGATGGTTTCTTTGCAGCCGAACTCTCTACAAGGTAACTTCTTTTACTGATGTCTGTACAGGGTGAAGTGTTTGTAGCTGAACTCTCTACAAGGTAACTTCTTTAGCTGATCTCTTTACAGGGTGATTTGTTTGTAGCTGAACTCTCTACAGGTGATTTGTTTGCAGCTGAACTCTCTACATGATGGTTTCTTTGTAGCTGAACTCTCCACAAGGTAATTTCTTCTATCTGATCTCTGTACAGGGTGAATTGTTTGTAGCTGAACTCTCTACAAGGTAACTTCTTCTAGCTGATCTCTCTATACAGGGTGATTTGTTTGTAGCTGAACTCTCTACAGGTGATTTGTTTGTAGCTGAACTCTCTACATGGTGGTTTCTTTGTAGCTGAACTCTCCACAAGGTAATTTCTTCTATCTGATCTCTGTACAGGGTGAATTGTTTGTAGCTGAACTCTCTACAAGGTGACTTCTTCTAGCTGATCTTTCTACAGGGTGATTTGTTTGTAGCTGAACTCTCTACAAAGAACTTCTTCAAACTGATCTCTGTACAGGGTGAATTGTTTGTAGCTGAACTCTCTACAAGGTAACTTCTTCTAGCTGAACTCTCTACAGAGTGATCTTTTCGTAGCTGAAACTCTCTACAGGGTGATTTGTTTGCAGCTGAACTCTCTACATGATGGATTCTTTTGTAGCTGAACTCTCTACAAGGTGACTTCTACTTGCTGAACTCTCTACAGGTGATTTGTTTGTAGCTGAACTCTCTACATGGTGGTTTCTTTGTAACTAAACTCTCTACAAGGTGACTTCTTCTAGCTGATCTTTCTACAGGGTGATTTGTTTGTAGCTGAACTCTCTACAAAGAACTACTTCAAACTGATCTCTGTACAGGGTGAATTGTTTGTAGCTGAACTCTCTACAAGGTAACTTCTTCTAGCTGAACTCTCTACAGAGTGATCTTTTCGTAGCTGAAACTCTCTACAGGGTGATTTGTTTGCAGCTGAACTCTCTACATGATGGATTCTTTTGTAGCTGAACTCTCTACAAGGTGACTTCTACTTGCTGAACTCTCTACAGGGTGAATTGTTTGTAGCTGATCTCTCTACACGATAGTTTCTTTGTAGCTGAACTCTCTACAAGGTAAATTCTTCTAGCTGATCTTTCTACAGGGTGGTTTGTTTGTAGCTGAATTCTCTACAGCATGATTTATTTGCAGCTGAACTCTCTATAGGGTGAATTCTTCTAGCTAAACTCTCTACAGGGTGATCTTTTCGTAGCTGAACTCTCCCCAGGGTGATTTTTTTCAGCTGAACTCTCTACATGATGGTTTCTTTGTAGCTGAACTCTCTACAAGGTGACTTCGTCTAGCTGATTTCTCTACAGGGTGATTTGTTTGCAGCTGAACTCTCTACATGGTGCATAGTTTCTTTGTAACTGAACTCTCTACAAGGTGACTTCTTCTAGCTGATCTCTCTACAGGGTGATTTGTTTCTAGGTGAACTCTCTACAGGGTGACTTGCCTGTAGCTGAATTGTCTATCAGATTAACTGGTTGTAGCTGAATTCTGTACAGAATAACTTGCAATGTAATATAATTCTTTAATGGAGTAAGTTATAAAGGTAGCCGAATGCTCTATTAAGGTGACTGTTCTGTTAGAGTATCTCGATCTCGCATTTGCAACACGTAGTTGGCTTTCGAATAATCAGTGGTTTGTAATCCGATTCTTCTGTACTACTGCAAGGAATTTCTATGATGATTATTCCAGCTACACACCGATTTTCAGCTCATTGCTCTAAGTGGTTTGCCTGGTAGGCGTGAAAACTAATAGCTTTTTTATTCATAAATATCGATTGCATAATTGTGACACAGGTTAGGTTTTGTGTCATATCTCCATGGTCTTTATCTCGATTCTTTTCAAACCACAAAAAGGCACTCCTACGATGGTTACTTCATCTACATAGCAATTTTCAACTCATTCCTTCAAGGGGTTTACCCTGTGGGCGTGACAGACCTTAGACCTTATTTTACGCGAATAATCGATCATAACTCTGTGAATGTCCATCAGATTCCTACCAAAGTTGGTACTGAGATCTGCCTTAATGAGCCCTTCAAGTGGGCCAAATTTCAGCCCGATTGGAGCATGAATTCGTGTTTTATGGCGGATTTTGCGAAGTGTGCAAAATGAAGAAGTAGAAGAAGAAGAATAAGAAGAAAAAAACGAAAAAAATAAAACGAAATGTTGTTCGCTCATATCTCGGAAATAGCACGACCGATTTTCTTCAAATTTGGTATGTAGACTCCCATAACTGGCCGGCACTTCTGTAGCAAATTTGGTTCCAATCGGATAAGAGATCACAGAGCTACATAAGTGTGAAAATTGCGTTTTCTTTCTTCCTGTTAATATACTCACGGTGTGGCGCGCCGGCTTCTTGGGCCGCACGACACACTATCGTGTGTCTTGATAAAAGGTTAGCATACATGTATCACACTGTTTTACTGAGGTTACAAAAATTAATGTATCAGCAGATTTAGCTTGACTTCACTGGCTCCTGTCAGCATTACAGTAGATATCTAAAGGCTTTATTTGTTGTGTAGAACTCAAGTCTGTTTTGAGCTCAGTCTATGAATCCAGTCCACAAGTCTAGTGTGCAAATTGGGTTAGGCCTGTACTGGCTTGGCTGCATTGAAATAGAGTTTCACTCACATACTGTAAGTGCGGACAGACACATGAATTTCCCAAACTAAATTTGCTGACTTTTAATTGAGACGAGATCCCATGCAATTGATAAATCAAGTCTTATCACTAATAATTATTTGAATGTGACAGTACTTAGTTGCAGATTTTCACCACATACAATAATTCATATTTTTAATTTAGTTATAACTGTGATATTCAGCCAGTCCACATACAGTGCTAATGAAGATGTCAGTAATGTTACAATAATGTTAGAACTGAGTAGTTCACCTGCTATTGATGTCACTGTACAAGTGTTTAGTAGTGATGGAACAGCTACTGGTGAGTGTACAACATTACACTAATACATAATGTGATGTTGAGTGATAAATTGTTGACTGTTACATTATTACAGGTAATGATAGAGATTACACATCTGGAGTATATACTGTCACATTCTCTGCTGGAGTAAATTCATCCCAACTCAACATTCTTATCACTGATGATAATATATTAGAAGATGATGAGACCTTTAATCTGACTATTAATCAGTCCTCACTACCTGATGGAGTTGTTGTAGTAGATCCTAGTCAAGTAACGGTGACCATTGTGGATGATGATGGTTAGTGTATACATTGTATAGCAGATAGGATACTGTATAAACAATTGGAAAGTTTCACCCTGTTATGTCCCAACAGATATCGCAGTAAGCTTCAACCAGTCATCATACATTGTTGATGAAGATAATGGACCAGCACAACTTGTACTAGTTCTCAGTAACCCATCATCAACTGATATTACTGTAGTTATAACTGATATGAGTGGATCAGGTAATGATATGCCTAATGTATAGAGTGCTCTCTTGTATGAGTGCTTATCAAATACCTTAGGAGGAATGGATGATTATGGTTCAGGATCATATCAAGTCGCATTTACTGCTGGAGAGACAATTACTTCATTTTATGTTCCAATAACTAATGATAATGTAGTAGAAGATGATGAAACCATTGATCTCACCATTCAGTCAACATCACTACCAAATAGAGTTAGTGTTACTAACCCATCACAAGCTAACATCACCATAATGGATACTACAAGTTAGTGACATGTAACTAGTGTTTGTCCAGACTCCATGTGTGCATGTATTATTGTCCAAACTGTTGCACATAATAATGATAATGTTGTATACTCGAGGGCGTATCCAGGAAATTTTGGAAGAGAGTTTGAATTTGGAAGTGGAATGTCTGGGAAATTCCCAGAATATTGCGCTACAGGCAGATTCTAGATGAAAATTATGCACACATAATCTACTCTGTGGCAGTAACTTAGCTCTGTGTGCATCTATCTAGCTGAAACCTACACTGCTGTTTATGCAGCTTATCAATACTATAATCCTGCTGTATTATTAATGAAACTAGCTAATCTTCACTTCTGGATAGCATACTGATTCCCAACTTTAATCTACCAGCACACCGCTCTTCTCTGAGATACATTCCTGAGCTCCTTTTGTTGGCAAAGCGTTATTCCAAGTACAAACTTTAACATATTCTTGGTTTTTCTCTCAACTTGTCACTAGACTGGCTTGTACTCCAATACATTCGAGACATGACGTGCTCGCCTCATGGCACTTAACATTGTACTAAACAGAGACATTCACAGTGTATTTTGCTTACAGATATTTCAGTGCAATTCATCCAGGACAGATTCTTTGGTACTGAAGAAACTGGATCAGTAGTGGTAATACTGGAGCTAGTAGGAGGATCATCTAGTAGATCATTTGATGTGATTGTAACTCCATCAGAACAATCACCTGTTTCTGCTGAAGGTATGACCTAAAGCACTATGACACTAGACGGTATCATAACTAACCCTGATAAAAACTGTAAACCACCTGAACAAGTAGAATTGCATTAAAAAAATGCAGGGTCGGTTCTAGAAAATTTACTGACTGGTTTCCAATTGAAAGGCAGAGAAACCCATCAGGGGTGGGGTCCATTCTGAGACATTTTATTGTTGGTAATTATGAGTAAAATCACCCTAATAAATTGTTTCACAGTCAAATCTTACCACTCTAAGACTATAAAGAAGATTTTATGCATTATGGAAGAGTTGCAGAAGTCATAACTTATTCAATAATTATTTTTAGAGGCACTTAAAACATTAAGATTTGGGAGAAGCAATTTTTGTGCTGGAGAGAAGCAGTTTGTGTAGTTTGATCACTACAAGTTACTATCTTTTTCTTCAATTTAAAAATGTTGACTGGTTTCCTGAAAGTGGTGAAACCTCCTTAGAATTGCACCTGGTATGATTCATGTGAAGGGTTTATAATTAAACAAGTATCTGTGAAGCAGGCCAAAGCATTGGGGAGCAATCTTAACCATGACAGTTATACAGTGCATTGGTGTCTGAACCATACAACAGAAATTGATGGCATACAAAGGATCTGTGGTAAAAGCTTTGAGATTTTGTATTTTGACTATGTTTGTATATGGTAATTATGTAGTTAGTTAATTATAAAAAAAGACTGTTCTATTAGAGTGTTTGATTGCTCTATTAGAGTATCTCAATATTTTATTGTTAATACGAATGTGGGGGAGGGGACCATGATCCTACTGACTGTCCCATTTCCAACACCTCTGTTAATTCAGTGGTATCCTACTACAGGAGCGGATCCAGACTTGTAGAAAGGGGGGGTCAAAAATGAACTGAGGCACTACATTGTCTCTGGTTTGATAAGGTGAGACCAAAAAAAAAAAAGGGTCACATCCAGCTGACAATAGCTTCCCACCTCACCAACCACGCATTTATAGCTGATAAAGTACATTAAAATGCTTAAATAGCTCACTACACACTGTTCTAATACTGTGACTGCTTTATTAGAGTGACTGCTCTATTAGAGTATCTCGATCTTGGTATACTAAAATTTTTGGAGGGGGGTCAAGAGCCCCCTTGAACATCCCCTGTATCCGCCCCTGTACTACACTATCGTTGCTATTAACTGTTTCTTTTTTAACAGGTGATATTGACTTTAACACTACAAACCAAGCAGTCACATTCCCCAGTGGTATAACAACAAGTAATGTTAGTATATCAGTGTTCAATGATGCCATTGTTGAGGGAGATGAAATGTTTGACTTAACATTGACTGTACCAGAAATATTTAATGGAAGGATATCAGCTGGTAGTCGTGACATAGCTGTTGGAGATATCACTGATCATACTAGTGAGTCTAGTAACACTACTGTATTTGTGTTAAAATGTACTGTACTGTATAATAATGGCCAAACTATTAATTAAGCACTAACAATGTTATACCTTGCAAAGACATCCTATTGCTTAATTTTTTTGTTATTGTTGTTTAGTGGTTGCGATCAGCTTTGCTGAAGGACAATTTAGTGGTACTGAATCATCAGGAATAGTAGAGGTGGTAGTTGTTCAGGCTTGGGGAACATCTATTAATCCTATTAGTGTAATAGTTACTCCTTCTGAGCAATCACCATTATCAGCAACTGGTAAGGAATACATTGGTAGATATGATGTTTAGTGACTACTATACTCCAATAGGATCAGGTGTTGACTTTGACTCTAATCCAATTACTATAACAATTGAAGCTGGATCAATAGAGGGTAGAGGTAACATATCATTGAGCTGTGATAATGTGGTAGAAGGAGTGGAGACTTTTGATATGAATTTAACACTTACTAGTGATAACACTCTAGTGAGAGTAGGTAGGGACACTTCAGTTGGAATAATCACTGACAGTACAGGTATGATAGTAGTATAATATATCTATGTTGATCAGTGTGTGACATATATTATATCCTGTATAGTTGTGGTGAACATTGAACAGTCCAGTTATGAGACAAGAGAGAACAGTAGTGAAGTGACATTAACACTAACACTCAGTCAAGTATCATCTGAACCATTTGAAGTTGTACTGACTACAATGAACATCACTGCTACAGGTGAGTAAACATTTGAACATTAATTACATGAACACTTTGTATTAAGAAATAGGTGTAACGATAGGGTAGGGGAGCTGAGACCTTTTCATTTTTTTATTATAGTGGGTCTTTGTGGTTTAAACTAGTTCTTTTATACAATCAAATAGAGCAGTCAGGATACTCTAAACAAACAGTCATACACGCAAATAACTTTTCAGGGATATTTTCAACTAACAAATTAAATTTTAGACAGCTAATTGTTCACTTAAAATTTTCTTCCTACACAATTGCTAGAAGGCTGTCTTGTATATCATCTTCATTGTTGCACTGCTATTATTATGTACATCACATAATTATAATTTATGTACACATCTTTTACACTAAAAAAATATATATATTTCCAAAATGTGTGTTGTATGTTGTAAGTATATAACTAAATTGTTTGTATTCAAAGATGTTGATGATTACAATGGAACAAGGATCACAGTTGAAGTTCCTGCTGGAGTATTAACACAATCATTTACAATAGACATTATTGATAATGATGTTGTAGAATGTGATGAAGTGTTCAGTGTCACTATAGAGTCTGTTACCACATGTGGAGTTATTACTGGAGATGTTAGCAGTAGTAATGTAACTATAACCGATGATGATGGTGAGTGGAGTGACTACAGGGTTGTAATCTTGTAATTTACAACTATTCACCCACAGAAGCAGTATTATCACTGAACCAAACAGAATATTCAGTATCAGAAGATGATGGTCAATTACTAGTGGGTGTTACACTTAGTAGAGTAACATCACAAGATGTAACTGTACTAGTCACTATCACTGATGGGACAACTACTGGTAATATTGTTAACCCAATGACTACATGATACTATTAATGTACATATCTTTGACAGGTGGAGAAGATTATAATGTAACACAACAATCACTACTCGTCATACCAGCTGGGTTGACATCATCATTATATAGTGTAGATATTATTAATGATATGATACATGAAGATGATGAGACATTTGATATTACTATAACATTGATGACAACTTGTTTATCAATAAGTGTTGATAATAATTCTACTACTGTGACCATCGTTAATCATGGAGGTACATAAGTGTGGGCACTGTTAACAATTATTGTACATTAACTTCTGAGATTGTTATTAGTTGATGAAGTATCATGTTCCATAAAAATGCTTGTAATTCATTACAGTGTAACAGTATAAAATGTAATTCAGTGTCTAAATTTCATTTATCCGTATAGTAAAAGTGACTGTTTTATTAGGGTATTTCATTAACATGTTGGAGTACACAAATGCATGTTCTATTAGAGAAGTTGAATGGAACTGTGCATATCAATGAATGGACTTTATTTATCCAAACAAATTCATATTTCTGAATATTTTCTGTTTGAACAGACACACAGGTATTCAGATAATGAAGTCCCACTGTATCTGTATTTCAACCACTTGTACACTTCAATCATTCTCATAACAGAAATTATACTGACTTCATTTTGATGTTCACATTTTGTTGACACAATTGTGGACAGATGCATACAGTTGGGTAAACACAGTTTTCTAAAAACATTTGCATACAGAGAGGCTCTATATGGCTGACTGTGGGAGTACTACCATGGATAAATGATAAATTAAGATATATATGTGGTATTTTGGAAAACCATATATTTAGACACAAGCAAAATTTGTGGGAAAACTCAATTGAGATTTTTTTTTTAAATTAATTTTTTTGCACATTCTGATGAAGCAACTATTAAGCCTTCTTGCTGTGAAGTTTCACACCCATAGCTTCTTTTATCTAGGAGATATACTCAATTATATCAGACTATGTAGCAGTTTCACATAGCGTGGGACAACAATTAACTGACAAATTTGGTGATTTGTATAGGTAATCACACACATTTGAGTGCAATTAGGGAATAATTGTACGAGTAACAGTCAAAATTGCACAAGGCGAAGCCAAGTGTAATTTTGGCTGTTATGAGTACAATTATTCCGTAATTGCACGAAAATGCGTGTGGTTGCCTACTAATCACATAGTGACCACCCTTCGTGGTTTGTAGTACACATCTATCCAGTTCTATCTGGCCATTAACTTCTACCAGGTGATTGCATCATCCTTCTTTGTATAACATAATTTGTTGTTGCACTTAAAAGGCTTCATGTGTCAGTAATTCTGATTGGCTACTCAAAATGGCTACACATGTTGCACTTAAAAGGCTTCTATTGTCAGCTTATTTGATTGGCTATTCATTATATCACTTTCTTGTTGGCTTCTGTTATTCTGCTGTTTTATTGGCTACTTTACAGTGCAATTACAGAAACAAGGCCATGTGATTTGGGATTAATTGCACTCCTACTATTGAGACTAATGTATGGCAAACTAAATCACTATGTGATTAGTTCATTTATAAAACTAAACATTTTTTTCTCTTTAGACCATAATACATGTGATTTAATTGAAGAAAAGTACTAAGAACACATGATTAAACTATCTAGGATTCCTTTTTATCCATTTTAGATTGTAGGAATGGAAATCTATGTCAACAAAGTAATTTGTCATCATTTGTTCCACCTGATCACTATACAGTACTATAAACTGATTTTGAAAAGTTAGATTGTTATGTTTTAGACAGTAAATCAGCCATATCTTTGGAATGCTTCATTGTATCATCGCAAAATTTTCACACAAGGTAGATAACCACTCACTGCTTTATTTTAGCAATAAAACAGAAATTTGACTAATGTGCCAAAATGTATGGTTTTCCAAAATAGGGTCACACATATATACCAACAAGCTTTGAGATCATACATGTAAATGGTAGATTTAGCTTATTTATGGTATTTTTCATAGCATTCAATTTAATGTTTATTTTAATGTAGTTGTATCTGTGAGATTCAGCCAGTCCACATACAGTGTTAATGAAGATGTCAGTAATGTTACAATAATGTTAGAACTGAGTAGTTCACCTGCTATTGATGTCACTGTACAAGTGTTTAGTAGTGATGGAACAGCTACTGGTGAGTGTACAACATTACACTAATACAAAATGTGATGTTGAGTGATAAATTGTTGACTGTTACATTATTACAGGTAATGATAGAGATTACACATCTGGAGTGTATACTGTCACATTCTCTGCTGGAGTAAATTCATCACAACTCAACATTCTTATCACTGATGATAATATATTAGAAGATGATGAGACCTTTAATCTCGCTATCAATCAGTCCTCACTACCTGATAGAATTGTTGTAGTAGATCCTAGTCAAGTAACAGTGACCATTATGGATGATGATGGTGAGTGTAGTAGATTATAGAGATCTGTGAGACACAGTTGAAACCTGGTCATGCATGTGTCAAGAGCTATGCTCTACATACAGTAGCTTAATGTCTGCCTACATTATTATAAAATGGAAATGTAACTAAACACTATCACAAGTAAGTGTTATAATGAACTATTAGTTGGTGGGTGTGGCTCAACTTAAGCCTACAATAAGTAACACACATTTCTTATAACTGGGTGTGATTACAACCATGCCTAGCTGCTTTCAAGGTAAGTAGGCATGGCTCTGCATAATTATTACTGACTTCAAACAGGAGCCCATCAAATCCTATGGACTAGGTAACCTGTAACTTCGTAAAAAGCGAAAATCAAACAGGGCGCCATGTGCTATAAAAACACAACTTTATAAAATTCCTTATTAGGACCAGGGGCAGATCTAGGATTTCAGAAGGGGGGGTGCTAACATGGGCATTAATATATGTGGCAAGAAAGTTCAGCATGTGGAGCATGCTCTATCTAGGGGGTCTGGGGGCATGCCGTCCACAGAAAAATTTTGCAAATTTGGCTTACTGAAATTACATTTAGTAGTAATTTTGAGTGAAAAATGATGTGACTTTGTTTATGTGATACCAGTATTCCCCTACAGTTTGTCAATATAAAACTAAAGGGCACAGCCAGTAGCTAAACTCCAATAGTAGTGGAACATATGGGTATCATCTGCGCATGATCAAATTTATATAGTGTTTTGAAGTATAGCATAATTTACAGTCTCATAGCTCAAACTACTCCAGCTGTCCAAACAGTAGAGAAGGTAAGTGTAAATGGAGAGGGAAAGTAGACTGACTCACCAGTGTGTGGAGTGCATGTGCGCTCAGCATGTATAGAATTCTCCAGCTAGGGAGCTCTGGTGACATATATACTCCCCTGGAAATTTTTGGAAAATGGCTATCACAAGATAAAGTCTAGAAGCTATTTTTAACCAAATGTAGGTACAAGATAAATGAGTTCAGTTGAAGTAAGTTTAATTGAAAAACAAAACTATACACTGTTTCTTGTTATTGGATTTTAAGAAAATGTATAATAGTGGCTTGTCAAAGAGAATAAAGAGAGTATAGTTAATTGAATGTAAGGTCAAGGAGTATATTTAACACACAGGATTGGATCTACTTCATATATAGCCACTGTTCTGTGGTGCAGGTTGCTATTTTAATCTAACTTTTAAAATGATGGATCCATCCATCACCATAACTGTTTTACAACTAGTCTACAAATACGACTAGTTTTTGGATAACCCTTTTTTTAGCACACAATGATCATGACAACATAAAATTAATGTTGCAGTATCAGAGCCTAAAAAACTTAAAGTATTAGACAGAATAAGTTGTTTTCAGAGTAGACTTTCAATTAATGAAGTACTATACAATTTAGTACATTAAAGGTATAAATCTTTTACCTAAAGTGATGGGTATATCACAGGATGTTTGGATATGGAGGATATGGAGGGTGAGGGTAGTAGTGCACAGGTCTAGAAGAATAGGTTTAATTTCAGCTTACACTCAGGTAACTTCTTGAAAATTATAGTTTTAATGATGGTTGTTCTATTAGAGTAGTTGACTGTTCTATTAGAGTATTTCGATTTTAGCAACTTCTAAGGTAACACTTACTACAAAAGAATAATTGTGAGCTCCTCTTAGTAATTCTTGGATAAGATTAGCTATTCCCCTTGCTCTTTTCCATCTTTTCATTGTCCATACATGTGCATAAAATGCAACTGCACCTATACTACAGCTTCTGGAAGCTTCCTAGCTTGCTCATTGTAAAATTTTGGAGGGGGGTGCTTCAGCCACCAAAGCACCCCCCTAAATCCGCCCTTGAGGACATTATATGGAGATGCATGCTTGAGTATGATTGGCATTGCTGAAACGAACTGTCTATGGAAATGAAGTGGAATGGCAAGATGGAAGAGTGGCACAGGCATAACAGGGTAGCCTTTCTGTATTCACAAGCGGTGTGAAATCACGTAACTCAACCATTGTAAAGTTATCCTTTGACATGATGCTGCCTATTGAAGCCAGCTTGGCTGTATCACAGAAAATGATAAGGTGGCGGTTCATTCTGTACATCTATATTGCATATAAAGATCATGATGTAACCAATGATATACATACAGGTAGTAACACTGGATACCATGTTTGAATTTTGTCCAGTATATGTGACAGGATTTTGGAAAAACCCAAATCACACATTAGAACTTTCGAGATAAATGCTTTTAAATATTTCAAGTCAGCATAACTTTCCAAGGATAGCAAGCACCCATATATGAAAGTTACACAAAAGATGTATCAATCTATTCCTTTCAGACTACTGCTGCTTGTAGATTTTCCCACCAAATAAAATAGAAAATCTAAGCAGTTGGACGAGCGAATTAGTATCACGAAGGGGTGGAGGGTGAAGGATGGTGGGGTGAGCAAGATATAGACTTCAATATGGAGGCAGACCATGACTGAATTCCAGGCACAAGTTTACAGGGCTGTGCTGGCTTCTTAGTGGCTGATATGTAGCAAAATCAACAGAAAAAATGTTTGACCACCAATATCAGGCCATCCATCAGCAAGCCACTGGTTCCTGTCAAGCCAGGCCCTTCACAAAACCAGAAACTGCAATTCGAGCTCACCCCACTGCCCAAAAAGGACATCTGTTAATACCAGGCTCGAGTAGTTTGAGTAATGCTGAGGGTCAAAACTTTTAGTATGATAGTGTAGCTATCCACTGGTGGTGTTTAGTTTGATTTTGCCTGATGTGTGATTTGGATCGGTTTTGTAAAATCCGGTCAAATATTGGTAGTGTATAGAGAGTTACACGCTCCCTTGTCCATAGGCTTCGATGGGCTCCTGCAGCAACGCACCTTGCTGATGAATGCAAATGAATCCATGTATGTGATTACTGACTGTAAAAGAATGTTCTTACAGACAGGAACACAAAAACTATTTAGAATAAGTGGGCAGGGCCACAAATAAGTTTGATTTATTTCATACATAATCAAATCTGAGTCAGACCAGAATGTTCTGTAAAGCAGGTCAGATCTGGGTGACCCTGTGACTCAGTAGACCAGCTCACCTAATCAGGTTTCAACCTTGTTTGAGATAGATAACTATATTAGCTATGAATGTAAAACCGTTTTTATTTCTTAAAGTAGTGTCATACAACACAAGGTAGCATGTCAAGAGACTAATACAGCATTAGGCAAAACCTAGTACTGTAGTAATCTCAAGAATCATGATGCCCTCACCCACTGTGCTCTATTTTTGTCCTCATAACCATATGTGGTGCTTTAAGATATATATACAATACTTTCTAGTCTTCTTCTTTGGACCTTGACTATTACAACTCTTCAATTTTTGGCCATCAGAGAATAGTAAATGTCTTTTTCTAGATATAGCTAAAGCACCTATGATTAATTTTGCTTTGGTAAATTACAAAGTTACACACATGACCAGATGTGCTGTATAAATGGGCAGGCATTTCTAAAATAATTGGCATTAATTTATACTTCTATACTATATCTTCCACATAACTGTACTGAACATTGCCAGTACTGCCACAATACATGTATGATACAAATCAACAGATATTACTGTAAGCTTCAACCAGTCATCATACAATGTTGATGAAGATGAAGGACCAGCACAACCTGTACTAGTTCTCAGTAACCCATCATCAACTGATATTACTGTAGTTTTAACTGATATGAGTGGATCAGGTAATGATATGCCTAGTATATATAGTGCTCTATTATAATGATGGGTGTTATCAAATTCTTAGGAGGAATGGATGATTATGGTTCAGGATCATATCAAGTCACATTTACTGCTGGAGAGACAGTCAGTTCATTTGATGTTCCAATAACTGATGATAATATAGTGGAAGATGATGAAACCATTGATCTCACTATTCAGTCAACATCACTACCAAATAGAGTTAGTGCTACTAACCCATCACAAGCTAACATCACCATAATGGACACTACAAGTTAGTAAAAAATCTAAGCTGTCTTACTACATGTGTCACGGAATACATTATTCCAGTAGTGTTTATATGGGTTGAGATACCTATTTTGCTTTTTCAAACTTTTATTAGCCATTGTTTGATAACTTACTAAATCAAGGGTAAATTACATATGTTGTCTTTAATAGACATAACAGTAAGATTCATCCAGGACAGATTCTTTGGTTCTGAAGAAACTGGATCAGTAGTGGTAATACTGGAGCTAGTAGGAGGATCATCTAGTAGATCATTTGATGTGATTGTAACTCCATCAGAACAATCACCTGTTTCTGCTGAAGGTATAACCTAAAGCACTATGACACTAGACGGTATCATAACTAATCCTGATAAAAACTTGGTTAAACTTATACCACCTGAACAAGTAGAATTGCGTTGGTATGATGCATGTGAAGTGTTTATAAGTAAAGAATAGTCTGTGAAGCAGGCCAAAACATTTGGAGGGGGGGAACCTTAACTGTGAGTCCATGACGAATTGGTGATATCTGAACCATACAACAGAAAAGGATAGCATTCAAGAGGATAAAGTTGTGTTTGTATATGGTAATTATGTAGTGACTTACCGTTAGTTAATTTACAAATACGACTATTCTATTAGAGTGTTTGATTGTTCTATTAGAGTAACTTGATATTTTATTGCAAAAATTCAGCAGTAAAAGTGTTTTGGACGGGACCATGGTCTCACTCATTGTCCCATTTCCATCATCTCTGTTAATTCAGTGGTATCCTACTACACTCTTGTTGCTATTAACCGATTCTTTTTAACAGGTGATGTTGACTTTAACACTACAAACCAAACAGTCACATTCCCCAGTGGTATAACAACAAGTAATGTTAGTATATCAGTATTCAATGATACGATTGTTGAGGGAGATGAAATGTTTGACTTAACATTAACTGTACCAGAATTATTTAACGGAAGGATATCAGCTGGTAATCGTGATATGGCTGTTGGAGATATCACTGATAATACTAGTGAGTCTAGTGACAGTACCGTATTAGTGCTAAAACGTACTGTATTATGTAAAATAAAGGCCTAATTACAAAGTAAACACTGACAATTTTACACCTTGCCAAAGACATCCAATTGCTTGTTTTGTTTGTAATTGTTGTTTAGTGGTTGCGATCAACTTTGCTGAAGGACAATTTACTGGTAGCGAATCATCAGGAATAGTAGAGGTGTTAGTTGTTAAGATTGAGGGAACATCTTTAGCTCCTCTTGATGTAATAGTTACTCCTTCTGAACAATCACAGGTATCAGCAACTGGTAAGGAATACATTGGTAGATATGATGTTTAGTGACTACTATACTCCAATAGGATCAGGTGTTGACTTTGACTCTAATCCAATTACTATAACAATTGAAGCTGGATCAACAGAGGGTAGAGGTAACATATCAGTGAGCTGTGACAATGTGGTAGAAGGAGTGGAGACTTTTAATATGAATTTAACACTTGCTAGTGATAATCCTCTAGTGAGAGTAGGTAGGGACACTTCAGTTGGAAGAATCACTGATAGTACAGGTATGATAGTAGTATAATATATCTATGTTGATCAGTGTGTGACATATATAATATCTTGTATAGTTGTGGTGAACATTGAACAGTCCAGTTATGAGACAAGAGAGAACAGTAGTGAAGTGACATTAACATTAACACTCAGTCAAGTATCATCCGAATCATTTGAAATTGTACTGTCTACAATAGACATCACTGCTACAGGTGAGTAAACAGTTGAACATTAATTACATGAACATATTCGTATTAAGAAACAGGTGTAGCAAACGATAGGGTATGGGGCCAAAGCCTCTCCACTTTTTATTAGAGTGGGGCTTTGCGCTTAAGATAATTCTTTGAGATACCTTAATAGACCAGTCAGATACTCTAAACAAGCAGCGATGCACTCGAATAACCTTCAGGCATATTTCCAACTATTACCAAATTGAATATAGAGAGCTAATTGCTTACTCAAAATTTTCTTCCTACACTCTTGCTAGAGGGCTATTATAATTATCATCTTCATTGTAACACTGCTGTATATGACCAAATTTTTTAATAACTGTCGATCTACGAACAATAGCACTTTTCTATTAAAACGCATTTTAAAGCAATGGGCAAAAAATTGCAAGTTCCAGGAAAGAATTTGCACAATTTTTTATTGTCTCACTGGTCAGTGAATTGACACTCCACTTGATTAATCCTGGTTCATAGGGAGTTCAAAAGTCCTTGTTTCATTTACATACATATACAGGTGGGTTTCTAAGTTACAGACATTTGTTTACATTAAGGTAACAAAAGAATTTACCGACAATTTTGCTCCAGTAAATTAGCCCTCCTTCTCAAACACAGAAGCATACACTGTATCTTCAACAAAAACTATTCCTCTGTCCCTATAGATGACAAAGGACAAATACAGGTTTTTGCTATTGAATTCGTCCCGTTTGCAATTGAACTCATTGGTTTTGTAACTGTATTCGTCGGTTTTGCAGTAAACATGAAAACAAGATGTAGCAGCTGTTTCATGATTTTGTTGAAGTGCAACCATTGTAAACAACTCTTTATAAGGCAATAATTCTTCTTCTAGAGCTTCTTCAACAGGAGTCGCAATTATACTTCACCATTGGTGATAGGTGTGTTCACTCTAATTAACTCAAATGGCTTCACGTATAACCAGCTCCAGTTACCTTGTAGTGTCTAAATGATATTCTGCATGGCAAAAATGATCAGCCTTTTGATGAGTGGCTGGTTTATGGCAGTCAATGTAATTGTGACAAATTCTTGTGCAAAGGCGACGGATTCTACCCATTAGCAGTAGAGTTCATCACTTTTGCAGTAGAATTCGTCCCGTTTGCAATTGTGTTTGTTGCTTTTGCATTAGCAATTGCAAAAACTGGTAAAATGAATTTGAAAAATGTGTGGATGTCGATGCTTTTCTATAATTAGGTCAAATATTATTATTGTACGTACACATCTTTTACACTAAATAAGAACTACATTTCGAATGTGTGTTGTATGTTGTAATGTGTTTGTTTACTAGCATGTGATTAAATTGATTGTATTAACAGATGTTGAGGATTACAATGGAACAAGGATCACAGTTGATGTTCCTGCTGGAGTATTAACACAATCATTTACAATAGACATTATTGATAATGATGTTGTAGAATGTGATGAAGTGTTCAGTGTCACTATAGAGTCTGTTATCACATGTGGAGTTACTACTGGAGATGTTATTAGTAGTAATGTGACTATAATGGATGATGATGGTGAGCGGAGAGACTACAGTATTGTATCTTGCTATTTAAAATTGTTCCATCCACAGAAGCAGTATTATCACTGAACCAAACAGAATATTCAGTATCAGAAGTTGATGGTCAATTACTGGTGGGTGTTACACTTAGTAGAGTAACATCACAAGATGTAACTGTACTAGTCACTATCACTGATGGGACAACTACTGGTAATATTGTTAACCCAATGACTACATGATACTATTAATGTACATATTTTTTTCATAGGTGGAGAAGATTATAATGTAACACAACAATCACTACTCATCATACCAGCTGGGTTGACATCATCATTATATAGTGTAGATATTATTAATGATATGATACATGAAGATGATGAGACATTTGATATTACTATAACATTGATGACAACTTGTTTATCAATAAGTGTTGATAATAATTCTACTACTGTGACCATCGTTAATCATGGAGGTATGTAAGTATTTGTGCATTAAAGCCATACCTATTTGAAAAGTTGTTGCTCAGATCCATTTTGTATTTTAGTTACAAAAAGAAAAAAAAATTACATTACACCTAGAAATCAATTTGTAATTGTAATAAAATGTTCGAGATACTCTAATAGAGCAGTCAGTGCATAAAGTTTTGATAACATTCTCTGTAGGTGAAGATCTCTTAATACCAGCAACCCCCACCCCTGGCTAAAAAAAATTATGATACTGTATCATCATTGAGCTATGTGTGTAGCTACTAGCTATGTTCATAATGGTTATGTGGCCTGTAGTTAATAAGAAGGTATTTAATATGTCTGTGGACACTGACAGTGCAGTATTAAATTGTGTTTTTTTCAATCCTATTAATCTATTTGCAAATATTACGTGTGTGACCAGAAATCCAAAACATGTCTCAAAATGGCTGTTGTTTTTCTTTTCTTTTTTCTGTGTCTACTGACTGACCCATTGTGTTAAAAGAAATTCCTAGTAGCAACTTTTCAAATAGATATAGACTAGCTTCTGAAATTGGTAACAGTTGATAAAGTATCATGTACCATAAAGATGTGTGTAATGAATTACAGTGTAACAGTATAATTGTATTTCATTATTAGATTATCTAAATATCATTTATCTGAATAATAAAAGTGAATGTTTTATTAGGGTATTTTGTTAACATGTTGGACTATATAAATGTATGTTCTATTAGAGTAGTTGAATGGAACTCCTGAATTGACTTTATTTATCCAAACAAGTTCATTTTTGAATATTTTCTGTTTGAACAGACAAACAGGTGTTCAGATAATGAAGTCCCACTGTATCTGTATTTCAACTACTTGTACACTTCCTAATAGACATTATTCTGACTTCATTTTGATGTTCACTTTTTTTTCATGCAATTGTGGACAGATGCATACAGTAGGGCAAACACAGTTTTCCTACACCAATTACAGACAAATATGCTCTATATGGCTGACTGTGGGAGTACTACCATAGAAAAAATTAGATGTATCAACAAACATAAAGACCATAATTGGTGGATTTAGCTTATTTATGATATCTTCCTTCACATATAATATCATATCTATTTTATTTTAATGTAGTTATAATAGTGAGATTCAGCCAGTCCACATATAGTGTTAATGAAGATTTCAGTAATGTTACAATAATGTTAGAACTGAGTAGTTCACCTGCTATTGATGTCACTGTACAAGTGTTTAGTAGTGATGGAACAGCTACTGGTGAGTGTACAACATTACACTAATACATAATGTGATGTTGAGTGAGAAATTGTTGACTGTTACATTATTACAGGTAATGATAGAGATTACACATCTGGAGTGTATACTGTCACATTCTCTGCTGGAGTAAATTCATCACAACTCAACATTCTTATCACTGATGATAATATATTAGAAGATGATGAGACCTTTAATCTCACTATTAATCAATCCTCACTACCTGATGGAGTTGTTGTAGTAGATCCTAGTCAAGTAACGGTGACCATTGTGGATGATGATGGTGAGTGTGGTAGATTATAGAGATCTGTTAGACACGATTGAAACCGGGTCACTACTGCTATCCAGGTGACCCACTTATCCAGATAGCAATCCAGGTCAGATCTAATTAATCAAAACAGAAGGCACGTGTCAAGTCTACATACAGTAGCTTAATGTCTGCCTACATTATAATAAAATGGAAATGGAAATAAACACTATCACAAGTAAGAGTTATAATGAACTATTGGATGGTGGGTGTGGCTCAACTTAAGCCACAATATGCAACACATGCGTCTTATAAGTGGGTGTGATTGCAACTATGCCTAGCTGATTTCAAGGTAAGCTCTGCATAATTATTACTAACTGCAACCAGGAGTGCATCAAATCCTATGGACAGGATAAGATGTAACTTCATAAACAACGAAATTCAAACAGGGTAGCCATGTGCTATAAAAAGCAACTTTATAAAATTCCTTATCAGAACATTACAGGGTATATGGAGATGCATGTTTGAGTATGTCATGTTTCCGGCATCACTGAAATAAACTGGCTGGCATGATGGAAGATTGGCACAGGCATAAAAGGGTAGCCTTTCTGTATTTTATGTGAAATCACTTAACTAGACCATTGTAAAGTTATCCTTTGATATGAAGCTGTCTATCAAAACCAGCTTGGCTGTATCACAGAATAATGATGAAGTGGCAGTTCATTTTATGCATCCCTGTTGCGTGTAAGGATCATGATGTAACCAATGATATACACAAGTACACCAAAATTTGGAATTATGAACCACAGTAGGGACCATAGCACATTGATAAGTACTGAAACAAGCTGGAGTAGTGCACAATATTAAGTCACAGTAAAACAATAGGAAGTGTTATATCCATACTGTGCATTTCTGTTATGGTATCTTGAGCACAGTAGGGATATGACACTTCTTATTGTTTTACTATGATTTAATATCGTGCAGTACTCCAGCTTGTTTCAGTACTTATCACTGTGCTATAGCCTCTACTCTAGTTTAAAATTCCATCTTTTTTTGTTTACATAATAGTTATACGGGAACAATGTGGAGTCTATGAAATTTATAAACCCGATGGTCCGGGCTGTAGCGCACAGGTGAAGCGAGGGCACTACTGAAGCCCCGAGGGTTTATAAATTTCATAGACTCCACATTGTGCCCATATAGCTGCTTTAGACTCTCTTTCACATTACACTCAGATTACTTACCTCATCCACGGCTGTTTCTGCTGTAGGCTTGGCAAAAGCAGCTGGTTTTCTTGCAATAATACTAGCGCATTGGCAACTATGCGTCCTCACGTGACAAAATAACTGTGCTCATTAAATCACTGCACATTAACAATGCATAGCGATTGGATAAACCTAGATTTTGAGCATACGTTATATTGTGCCTGAAGACATGGAATATGTTAGAAAACAAGGTGGAGTATATGAGATTTATTACCCACCCAAAACAGTCTAAATAGAGTCTAATTGTTTGTTAACTTTTTTTTGTAAATAATTATTGTGATTGGTGAACCCAAGCATACTGCATCTGAATTGGCACCACAAGCCCCAGCTATATCAATTATCATCTGAAAAGTGAAGTATCCATTATGCTTCATTGTCAGCTATATTCAACCCATCACACAGCATTACGAATCAAGAACTGTTTGAAAAGCACCTTTGCAATCTACGCATACCAAAAGAAATGGAGCCATGTGCCCCAGTTATATCAATTATTGTCTGAAAAGTGAAGTATCCATTACGCTCCATTGTTAGTTATGTTCAACCCGTTACACAGCAGTACGAATCATGAACTGTTCGAAAATCACCGCTGCAATCAGAGTAGCCACTACGAAAAATACAGACAATTTCTGCTTCGAAGGAAATCCATCACATACTACCGCAAAATCGACACTTTTCGCTGTCAGTAAGATGAATGGGACACACTGGTAAGTCCATGAAGAATGCATTGTACATACTGCGGTATGCCAAAAGGCACCTCTCGGACCACAGTGACGTTGAACAGTGAAAAAGTAAGCCTATAGCTTTAGTTGTTGTCGAGTTACAGTTGTCTGAAGACATCAGTCAGTCAGTTAGTCAGTAGAAAATTCCGTTAAATAATTTTTATCATTTGTAGCACTTATTGAAAGTGTTTCGGATCAATCTTAAAGCTTTTTTAGGCTTAGTTTTACTTAACCAATACTGCCTCATTGTTGTCTGGGAAAATTGTGGCTGGTTTTTGGGTGATATTATTTTGTAGGCCACACCTACTCCTTTGTGGTTGCTACTATACACTACAATAGTCCTGGTAGTAACACTGGATATTATGTTTGAATTTTGTGCAGTATATGTGACTGAATTTTGAAAAAAACCTTCCAAATCACACATTGGAAGTTTCGAGATAAATGTTTTTAAATAATTCAAGTCAGCATAACTTTCCAAAGATAGCAAGCATGCATATGATTTTTATCAAAAATATGCATCAATCTACAACCTTTCTGACCACTTCCAGTACTTGTAGTTGCTTGTAGATTTTCCCACCAAATAAGATAGAAAATCTGAGCAGTTGGACAAGCAAATTAGTATCACGAGTGCCCACAAAGGGGATGGAGAGTGAAGGGTGGTGGGTTAGGAAAGAAATAGACTTCAATATGGAGGTAGTCCATGGCTAAAGTCCAGGTACAAGATTACAGGGCTGTGCTCAGTGGCGTATCTAGACTTTCTCTATTGGTAGGACACAGCTAGGGCACTGTATATGCTGCTGAAGGCAGGGGCATTCCCCCCAGAAAAAAAAATGAAATTCAACAGCTGCAAAATGGCATCTGAGACCATTTCATCTACTGAAAAACATGCTTTTAGATTTTACATGAAGTAGCTAGCTTATTATTTAACCTATTCAGATTGTACAGTAACACTAAAAATATTATAACAAGAAAACACTACGCCTATACCTGATGAAATCTTACTAGGATCTATAGATATGAAATACAAGAACACTATAGTCCTTATCAATATCATCAACAAGTGATTTAATCACATAATCAATTGATGGGCATTAATTAGAATTGTCATCATGATAATGTTTTATGACAGCTCAATACTAATAATTTGGTGAGTAATTTTAGTATAGAATAACTAGTTTCACTTGTTAGATAATGCAATAACCCATGAAAAGTTGGTGATTGTGGGTTTAGTAGTCTTCAGTTTGGTAGGGCATTAGTCAAATTTAGCAGGGCCTAGGCCCTACAAAGCCCTACCGTAGATACGCCACTGGCTGTGCTGGTTTCTTAGTAGCTGATAAACAACAAAATAAACAGAAAAAATGTTTGGCCAACAATAGTGTAGCTATCCACTGGTGGTGTTAGTTTGATATCTCCTGATGTTGGATTTGGATTGGTTTTGTAAAATCCAGCCATGTATTGATAGTGTACAGACTTACATGCTCCCTTGTCCATAGGATTTGATTTGCTCCTGTGGCAACACACCTTGCTGATAAATGCAAGTGAATCCATACATATGCTTATTGACTGCAAAAGAACATACATACAGATAGAAACGCATAAATTATTTAGAATAGGTGGGCAGAACCACAAATGAAGTTTTGTTCCTGGATAACATGCATTTGTTCAATTCACATAATTAAACCTGTTGATTCATTTCATATATAATTAAATTTGAGTCAGACCTGAATTTTCTGTAAAGTAGGTCAGCTCTGGGTGACCCTGTGACCCAGTGGACCAGATTTCCTAATTAGGTTTCAACCTTGTTTCAGATAGATAGATAACTATATTAGCTATGAATGTAAAACTGTCTATAATATTTATTATAGAACTTTGCGTGGGCGGGATCAAAGGAAAAAGTGTACTTTAAATTTCATAAAATACACTCTCAGCCGGCCAACTGCTTCATAGACCACAAAGAGTGCTTTATTGCACCGCAAATAGTGCTTTATTCTCAATAAAGCACTCTTTGCGGTGCAATAAAGCACTCTTTGTGGGCAATAAAGCACAGTTTCCCACGTGCCTTAGTGTAGGCTAATAGCCTACGGGGCTCGCACCAGTATGACTAATCACCCAAGCCGGTGAAGGCTGATAGCCTCGCCGCGCTGAGTGATCAATCACCCCAGCCAATACGAGTTCCACCACTGGATTGCTTTTATAGACATACCTAAATGCTTCGATGATGGGTGGGAGAAGGTAACGTTGCTGTTACGTTTGTTAATGTAAACGGACAAGTCCTGGAGATATCACGGAAATACTTCACCATGTGACTCACAATAGAATCGATTGTGGGTTGCGAGCAAAACCTGCCAAAAGACGCGATGAACGTCTACTATGCCAAACTATGGTGAAATACGCATGAGTTACTTTGTTAAACTAGTTTGTGTGCGTTCAGGCTTCTAATAGTTCGTGCAACGCTTGTTAATTACGAGTCCTAGTGTATGGTGAAGCTACACGACTAGAAAGTTCCATAAATCATTTAAAGCATAGCCTTGCTCGTGCTATATGAAAAATAAAGTACTCGGCCGCGCGCCTCGTACTTTATTTTTCATATAGCACTCGCGGCTATACTTTAACATATACTTAAGCATTGCCATATAGCACAAGGTAACATGTGAAGAGACTAATACAGCATGGGACAAAGCCTTGCATTGTATTAATCTCAAGAATCATGATGCCCTCACCTCCTGTGATCTATTTTTGTCCACATAACCATAGGTGGTGCTTTAAGAAATATATAATACTTTCTAGTCTTCTTCTTTGGACCTTGCCTATTCAAAACTCTTCAGTTTTCGCCATCAGAGAATAGTAAATGTCTGTTTCTAGATGCAGATAAAACAGCTATGATTAATTTTGCTTTGGTAAATTACAAAGTTACACACATGAACAGACGTGCTGTTTAATGGGCTAGCATTTTAAAAATAATTGGCATTAATTTATACTTCTATGCTATGTATATCTTCCACATAACTGTACTGAACATTGCCATTACTGCCACAATACATGTATGGTACAAATCCACAGATATTACTGTAAGCTTCAACCAGTCATCATACATTGCTAATGAAGATGAAGGACCAGCAGAACCTGTATTAGTTCTCAGTAACCCATCATCAACTGATATTATTGTAGTTGTAACTCAATCAGATATGAGTGGATCAGGTAATGATATGCCTAGTATATAGAATGCTCTAATGAGTGTTGTCAAATATCTTAGGAGGAATGGATGATTATGGTTCAGGATCGTATCAAGTCACATTTACTGCTGGAGAGACAATCAGTTCATTTGAAGTTCCAATAACTGATGATAATGTAGTGGAAGATGATGAAACCATTGGTCTCACCATTCAGTCAACATCACTACCAAATAGAGTTAGTGTTACTAACCCATCACAAGCTAACATCACCATAATGGATACTACAAGTTAGTAAAAAAATTAAGTTGTTTTACTACATGTATTATAGAATACATTATTCCAGTAGTATTGCAAATAGTGTGAGATATTTTATTTTTACTAGCCAGGGTGAATAATCTGTAACAAATTTAAAATCAAGGGTGTATTACACTTGTTGTCTTTCGTAGACATAACAGTGATATTCATCCAGGACAGATTCTTTGGTTCTGAAGAAGATAGATCAGTAGTGGTAATACTGGAACTAGTAGGAGGATCATCTAGTAGATCATTTGATGTGATTGTAACTCCATCAGAACAATCACCTGTTTCTGCTGAAGGTATGACCTAAAGCAATATGGCACTACATGGTATCATAACTAATACTGATAAAAACTAGGTTAAATTTAATCGATCTGAACAAGTAAAATTGCATTGGAATAATGCACGTGAAGCATTTATAAGTGTATAAAGAAAGTCTGTTTAGCAGGCCTACTATGACAGTTATAACAATGCATTGATGTCTGAGGCATACAATGATGTGCAAGAGAAATTGTGGCAAAATCTTCAAGAGTTTTATTTGGCTATGATTATTATGTAGTGACTTTCAGTTAGTTAATTAAAACTTGACTATTCTATTAGAGTGATTGATTGCTATATTAGAAAATGTAAAATATTTATTGCAAAAATTCAGCAATAAAAGTGTGGCCATGATCCCACTTACTGCCACATTTCCAGCATCTCTGTTAACTCAATGGTATCCTACTACACTCTTGTTGCTATTAAGCTATTCTTTTTAACAGATGATGTTGACTTTAATACCACAAACCAAAGAGCCACATTCCCCAGTGGTATAACAACAAGTAATGTTAGTATATCGGTGTTCAATGATACGATTGTTGAGGGAGATGAAATGTTTGACTTAACATTAACTGTACCAGAATTATTTAATGGAAGGATATCAGCTGGTAGTCGTGACGTGGCTGTTGGAGATATCACTGATCGTACTAGTGAGTCTAGTAACAGTACCATAGTGCCACAATGATGTAGACGCTTTGCAAAAGACATCCTATTACTTATTATTATTATTATTGTTTAGTGGTAGTGATCAACTTTGCTGAAGGACAATTTCCTGGTAGTGAATCATCAGGAATAGTAGAGGTGGTGGTTGTTAAGGTTGAGGGAACATCTTCAAGTCCTCTTGATGTAATAGTTACTCCTTTTGAACGATCACCAGTATCAGCAGCTGGTAAGGAACACATTGGTAAATATAATGTTTAGTGACTACTATACTCCAATAGGATCAGGTGTTGACTTTGACTCTAATTCAATTACTATAACAATTGAAGCTGGATCAACAGAGGGTAGAGGTAACATATCAGTGATCTGTGACAATGTGACGGAACAAGTGGAGACTTTTGATATGAATTTAACACTTGCTAGTGATAATCCTCTAGTGAGAGTAGGTAGGGACACTTCAGTTGGAATAATCACTGATAGTACAGGTATGATAGTAGTATAATATATCTATGTTGATCAGTGTGTGACATATATAATATCCTGCATAGTTGTGGTGAACATTGAACAGTCCAGTTATGAGATAAGGGAGAACAGTAGTGAAGTGACATTAACACTAACATTCAGTCAAGTATCATCTGAACCATTTGAAGTTGTACTGAATACAATGGACATCACTACTACAGGTGGGTAAAGCAATTGGACATTACATGAGCATTTTGTATTAAGAAATAGGTGTAGCAACCAATAGGGTAGGGGAGCTGAGAGTTCTCCATTTTTATTACAATGGGTCTTTGTGGTTTAAGCTAGTTCTTTTAGACAATCTAATAGAGTAGTCAGGATACTTTAAACAAACAGTCATACACTCAAATAACTTTTCCAGAATATTTTCAACTAACAAATTAAATTTTAGACAGCTAATTGTTTGCTTAAAATTTTCTTCTTATATATACTCTTACTAGAAAGCTGTCTGATATATCATCTTCATTGTTTCACTTCCATACATGTATCACATAATTTGTAGACATCTTTTACACTGAAAAAGAATGACATTTACACAAAATGTGTGTTGTATGTTGTAAGTACATAACCTAATTGTTTGTATTCACAGACGTTGATGATTACAATGGAACAAGAATGACAGTTGTTGTTCCTGCTGGAGTATTAACACAATCATTTACAGTAGACATTATTGATAATGATGTTGTAGAATGTGATGAAGTGTTCAGTGTCACTATAGAGTCTGTTACCACATGTGGAGTTACTACTGGAGATGTTATCAGTAGTAATGTGACTATCATGGATGATGATGGTGAGTGGAGTAACTACAGTGTTGTAATTTAAAACTATTCCACCAACAGAAGCAGTATTATCACTGAACCAAACAGAATATTCAGTATCAGAAGTTGACGGTCAATTACTAGTGGGTGTTACACTTAGTAGAGTAACATCACAAGATGTAACTGTACTAGTCACTATCACTGATGGGACAGCTACTGGTAATATTGTTAACCCAATGACTACATGATACTATTAATGTACATTTCTTTCACAGGTGGAGAAGATTATAATGTAACACAACAATCACTACTCGTCATACCAGCTGGGTTGACATCATCATTATATAGTGTAGATATTATTAATGATATGATACATGAAGATGATGAGACATTTGATATTACTATAACATTGATGACAACTTGTTTATCAATAAGTGTTGATAATAATTCTACTACTGTGACCATCCTTAATCATGGAGGTACGAAAGTGTTTGTGCATTAAAGCCATACCTATTTGAAAAGTTGTTGTTCATACCCAATTAGTACTTTAGTTACAAATAGAAACAAAATAGGAGACACCTAGAAATCAATTTGTAATTGTAGCAAAATGTTCGAGATACTCTAATAGAGCAGTTGGTGCATAAAATTTTTATCACAGAAGATAACATTCCCTGTAGGTGAAGATCTCTTAATACCAGTAGCCCCCACCCCTGGCTAAAAAAATTGTGATGCTGTGTCATCATTGAGCTATGTGTGTAGCTACTAGCTATGTTCATAATGGTTATGTGGTTTTAGTTAACTAGAAGGTATTTAATATGTCTGTGGACACTGACAGTGCAGTATTAAATTGTGTTTTATTTAATCCTTTTAATCCATTTGCAAATATTATGTGTATGACCAGAAGTCCAAAAAATGTCTCAAAATGGCTGTTGTTTTTCTTTTCTTTATTCTGTGTCTACCGACTGACCCATTCTGTTAAAGAAATTCCTAGTAACAACTTTTCAAATAAAGAATCATGTACCATAAAGATGTGTGTAACGCATTACAGTGCAACAGTATAAAATGTAATTCATTATTATTTAATTATTTAAATATTGCAAACAATAAAAGTGACTTAGGGTATTTTGTTAACTTGTTGGAGCATATAATTGTATGTTCTATTAGAGTAGTTGAATGGAACTCTGTATATAAATGAATTGACTATATGTGTCCAAACAAACTCCTGAATGAATATTTTGTGTTTGAACAGACACACAGTTGTTCAGATAATGAAGTCCCACTGTATTTCAATCACTTGTACACTTCATAATAGAAATTTTACTAACTTCATTTTGATGTTCACATTTTGTTCATGCAATTGTGGACAGATGCATACAGTTGGGAAAACACAGTTTTCCAAAACCATTTGTGTACAGATAGGCTTTATATGGCTAAGTGTGGGAGTGCTACCATGGAAAAAATTAGAAGTATCAACAAGCATAAAGATCATAATTGGTGGATTTAACTTATTTATATAATTTTGCATCACATACAATATTATGTCCATTTTATTTTAATGCAGTTATATCTGTGAGATTCAGCCAGTCCACATACAGTGCTAATGAAGATGTCAGTAATGTTACAATAATGTTAGAACTGAGTAGTTCACCTGCTATTGATGTCACTGTACAAGTGTTTAGTAGTGATGGAACAGCTACTGGTGAGTGTACAACATTACACTAATACATAATGTGATGTTGAGTGATAAATTGTTGACTGTTACATTATTACAGGTAATGATAGAGATTACACATCTGGAGTGTATACTGTCACATTCTCTGCTGGAGTAAATTCATCCCAACTCAACATTCTTATCACTGATGATAATATATTAGAAGATAATGAGACCTTTAATCTCACTATTAATCAGTCCACACTACCTGATGGAGTTGTTGTAGGAGATCCTAGTGAAGTAACAGTGACCATTGTGGATGATGATGGTGAGTGCATTACATTATATAGCAAAATGTAAAATTATTGATACCGTATAAACAATTGGAAAGTTACATCCTGCATTATGTTCCAACAGATATCGCAGTAAGCTTCAACCAGTCATCATACATTGTTGATGAAGATAAAGGACCAGCACAACTAGTATTAGTTCTCAGTAACCCATCATCTACTGATATTATTGTAGCTATAACTGATATTAGTGGATCAGGTAATGATATGCTTAGAATATGGAGTGGTCTAGTGAGTGTTTTCAAATATCTTAGGAGGAATGGATGATTATGGTTCAGGATCATATCAAGTCACATTTACTGCTGGAGAGATAATCAGCTTATTTGATGTTCCAATAACTGATGATAATGTAGTGGAAGATGATGAAACCATTGATCTCACCATTCTGTCAACATCACTACCAAATAGAGTTAGTGTTACTAACCCATCACAAGCTAACATCACCATAATGGATACTACAAGTTAGTAAAAAAAATCTATATTGTTTTATTATATGTATTCAGGGTTCTGCCCACACTGAGCGGCTGTGGTTCAAAGTGACCAGTACCTCTAAAATCTGACTAGTACCCTCTTAAATCCGACCAGTACAATTCTTACATATATCACTTATACATGTGCAATATACCCTAATACACACAGCATTTAACTTTAGGCCATCACTCAGGAATTTCTGGGCAGAATCCTGTGTATTGTGGAATGCATTATTATTCCAGTAGTATTGCAAATGGTGGGAGACATTTTATTTTTATTAGCCGTAGTGTAATTATCTGTAACAAATGTAAAATCAAGGGTGTATTACACCTGTTGTCTTTCATAGACATAACAGTGAGATTCATCCAGGACAGATTCTTTGGTTCTGAAGAAGATGGATCAGTAGTGGTAATGCTGGAGCTAGTAGGAGGGTCATCTAGTAGATCATTTGATGTGATTGTAACTCCATCAGAACAATCACCTGTTTCTGCTGAAGGTATGACCTAAAGCACTATGACACTACTGACTACATGATATCATAACTAATCCTGATAAAAACTGGGTTAAATTTTATCTATCTGATCAAGTAAAATTGCATTGGTATGATGCATGTGAAGTGACTTAAATTTAGTTAATTAAACGTGACTGTTCTATTAGAGTGATTGATTGCTGTATTAGAATATCTCAAAAACTTATTGCAACATTCAGTATATAGTAAAAGTGTGGCAGTGGTCCTGCTGACTGCCACATTTCCAGCACCTCTGTTAATTTAATGGTATCCTACTACACTCTTGTTGCTATTAAACTGTCCTTTTTAACAGGTGGTGTTGACTTTAACACTACAAACCAAAGAGCCACATTCCCCAGTGGTATAACAACAAGTAATGTTAGTATAACAGTGTTCAATGATACCATTGTTGAGGGAGATGAAATGTTTGACTTAACATTAACGGTACCAGAATTATTTAATGGAAGGATATCAGCTGGTAATCGTGATATGGCTGTTGGAGATATCACTGATCATACTAGTGAGTCTAGTAACAGTACTGTATTAGTGCTAAAATGTACTGTGTGGTATAGAATTATAAATTAAGCACTGACAATTTTACACCTTGCAAAAGACATCCTATTACTTGTTATTGTTGTGTATAGTGGTTGTGATCAACTTCGCTGAAGGACAATTTACTGGTAGTGAATCATCAGGAATAGTAGAGGTGGCAGTTGTTAAGGTTTTGGGAACATCTTCAGCTCCTCTTGATGTAATAGTTACTCCTTTTGAACAATCACCAGTATCAGCAACTGGTAAGGGATACATTGGTAGATATGATGTTTAGTGACTACTATACTCCAATAGGATCAGGTGTTGACTTTGACTCTAATCCAATTACTATAACAATTGAAGCTGGATCAACAGAGGGTAGAGGTAACATATCAGTGAGCTGTGACAATGTGGTAGAAGGAGTGGAGACTTTTGATATGAATTTAACACTTGCTAGTAGTGATAATCCTCTAGTGAGAGTAGGTAGGGACACTTCAGTTGGAAGAATCACTGATAGTACAGGTATGATAGTAGTATAATAAATCTATGTTGATCAGTGTGTGACATATATAATATCCTGTATAGTTGTGGTGAACATTGCACAGTCCAGTTATGAGACAAGAGAGAACAGTAGTGAAGTGACATTAACACTAACACTCAGTGAAGTATCATCTGAACCATTTGAAGTTGTACTGACTACAATGGACATCACTGCTACAGGTGGGTAAAGCAACTGAACGTTGTACTTAAATTAACGCTTCCATAATAAGACATCGGTGTAGCACTTGGTAGGCTAGGGAGGTGGAAGCCTCTCCACTATTTAAACTATATTTGGGCCATGTGCTTTAACATTATATATAACACATTTTTGTACTCTAATAGAGCAGCCAGAGAATCTAAACAAGCAGTTATGCACTCAAATAAACTTTCAAGAAATTTTTTTCTAAAATTTAGTTGAAATTGTTACCAATTTCATCTTTAGAATTCTATTTGTTTAATTTCATACCCCAGAGGTATATCCTAGATGGAGCATGCTTTAAACGACATTGTGAATTTTGCAGCAAACTTATGATGCTGTTATCCATGCCTATTACAATAATAGAAAATACTATATTCCAAATGTGTACTGTATGTCATAATGCATTTGTTCGTATGCTTTTACCTTTTGCAAAAAGATGCATAATTTATTGTATTAACAGATGTTGAGGACTACAATGGAACAATGATCACAGTTGATGTTCCTGCTGGAGTATTAACACAATCATTTACAATAGACATTATTGATAATGATGTTGTAGAATGTGATGAAGTGTTCAGTGTCACTATAGAGTCTGTTACCACATGTGGAGTTACTACTGGAGATGTTATCAATAGTAATGTGACTATAATGGATGATGATGGTGAGTGGAGTAACTACAGTGTTGTGTCTTTCTTTATAAAATTATTCCACCCACAGAAACAGTATTATCACTGAACCAAACAGAATATTCAGTATCAGAAGTTGATGGTCAATTACTAGTGGGTGTTACACTTAGTAGAGTAACATCAAAAGATGTAACTGTACTAGTCACTATCACTGATGGGACAACTACCGGTAATATTGTTAACCCAATGACTACATAATACTATTAATGTACATATCTTTCACAGATGGAGAAGATTATAATGTAACACAACAATCACTACTCGTCATACCAGCTGGGTTGACATCATCATTATATAGTGTAGATATTATTAATGATATGATACATGAAGATGATGAGACATTTGATATTACTATAACATTGATGACAACTTGTTTATCAATAAGTGTTGATAATAATTCTACTACTGTGACAATCCTTAATCATGGAGGTAAGTGTAACATTGCTGACAACTATTGTACACAAAGTTTTGAGATTGTTCAATGATGGTTGAGTATAGCATTTTTTCTAGACAGTGATGCGTGAAATGCAATGCAGCAATAATTTTGGCATCCTTACACCCATATTTCTGTCTGGTATTACAAAACAATACTATCTATCATAATAATATGAAATTATGAGATGGTGTGTATATGTTGTTGTTGTTGTTTTTTTTTTTTAATCCTAATATTCTTCATAAATTTTATGCTATCATGTGTGGGCAATCAAGCACCATTGCATAGACACATTCTCATTTGTAGAAAGTAGGCTGATAGGCACATCACACAACATAGATACATACTTTAATGGATGCACTTCAATTCTTTGCAATATTAATTTGCATATTCTAATACTGATAAAATTATGTTAATTTAGTTATAACTGTGGGATTCAGCCAGTCCACATACAGTGTTAATGAAGATGTCAGTAATGTTACAATAATGTTAGAACTGAGTAGTTCACCTGCTATTGATGTCACTGTACAAGTGTTTAGTAGTGATGGAACAGCTACTGGTGAGTGTACAACATTACACTAATACATAATGTGATGTTGAGTGAGAAATTGTTGACTGTTACATTATTACAGGTAATGATAGAGATTACACATCTGGAGTGTATACTGTCACATTCTCTGCTGGAGTAAATTCATCACAACTCAACATTCTTATCATTAATGATAATATATTAGAAGATGATGAGACCTTTAATGTCACTATTAATCAGTCCTCACTATCTGATGGAGTTGTTGTAGGAGATCCTAGTGAAGTAACAGTGACCATTGTGGATGATGATGGTGAGTATTTTAATACTAGGACTTTATAATGATATTGTCTATTGCATTTCACACAGATATTACTGTAAGATTCAACCAGTCATCATACATTGTTGATGAAGATGAAGGACCAGCACAACCTGTACTAGTTCTCAGTAACCCATCATCAACTGATATTACTGTAGTTATAACTGATATGAGTGGATCAGGTAATGATATGCCTAGTATATGGAGTGGTCCAATGAGTGTTATCAAATATCTTAGGAGGAATGGATGATTATGGTTCAGGATCATATCAAGTCACATTTACTGCTGGAGAGACAATCAGTTCATTTGATGTTCCAATAACTAATGATAATGTGGTGGAAGATGATGAAACCATTGGTCTCACTATTCAGTCAACATCACTACCAAATAGAGTTAGTGTTACTAACCCATCACAAGCTAATATCACCATAAAGGATACTACAAGTTAGTGACATGTAACTAGTGTCTGTCCAGTCTCCTTGTGTACATGCATTATTTCCCAAACTGCATCATATAGGGTGGTAGTACCATATATTAGGATTTGGGGTTTTATGGCCAAAAATCACCCAGAGGCCAGCTTCACAAGACAACCCTTATACTTTGGCAGTATTGGTTGGACATAACCAAGCCTAAAAGTGCCTCCAAAACAACTCTTAAGTGCTTCCAGACATAGGCAGTGGAAACGGGGGACCAGAGGGGCTATGACCCTCTCCCCCCACTTTTATAGGACAATGTTTGCAAGACTGAAAAGATCAAGATACTCTAATAGAACAGTAAAGGTTGAGATACTTTAATAGAGCAGTCACAGTATTCAGAGAAGCAATGTAGCAAGCTACCTGTGTGTAGTTGTAAATAAGGATATATTATATAGGTTTGGTGGAGAATAGCCATTACCTTTTTGTGTCTCTGACTTACAGTTAGGCCATCCTCTAAAACATTAACTCTGGCACTATCATTTCTTTTGATGCAGTATGCATGCAGTGGCGTAGCCAGGAAAATTTTTTTACCGAGGCAAAGTTTGTACATTGAGAGGGTCTGCTTCTGACTCAACTGATTCACATATACTTTCAAGTATGAGTGGTACAGCATTTGCAGGTTGCCTATCTGGTTGGATGGAAGAAACTGTTTCAGAAGACGCTGAACATTTTTCTACATATCATAAGTAATGTTCCAGCATAGTTAATGCTACAGTATACCATGCTTCAATTATTAGACTAGTTTAATTGCATGCAATACAACTTACTCCAGAGATATTTTGAGTGGTAAGGCCACTCATGGACTGCAACAGAGGTCATAGTCATGCACACTACCTTTTAATTGATCTGATGTGGTGTTTAAGTCAGAGATAATTATCTCTTTCGTGTGTTGCTCAACTGCATGTGCTAAGCATGTCAAGCTAGGGAGTCTGGGAGCATGCTCTCTCAAGGAAATTTTTGAAAATATATGCTTTGAAATGGCATGTGGAGGCAACGTCTTTGATTGTAACTGCTAATGCATGATATGCATGATCAATTAGCTCAATGTAATACCATGCAGTTGACTCATTGGAACTTTTGAAAAGTACTGTAAAGACAATTAATTATAACATGAATGTAAATGTGACCAAATTTTGGAATATCAACCTTATGGGCACATTTGACACTTAAAATATTTAATGACAAAATAACAAGCTTTATAGTGCAAATCTACTTGTTAATAACTGTACACCATTCTCAATACCTAAAATTACTAGAAAATTCTAGAAATATTTTTATAACTGTGCACTGCGCATAATAGTAACCCACTAAACATGAAAATTCTAATTATTTCACGTGCCCCCAATATGGGTGATTTTCCAAAATTTGGTCACAAATAATCAAGCAGTGTAATGAGAACAGTGGCTATATTCTGTGCTGAATGCTCTATTAGAGTATATTACGATGACTGCTCTATTAGAGTATCTCGACCTTTTACAAATTCAAGTAACTGAAACGTGGTCTAGCACCATGCAAGGCACCATGTCACCATAGGCTCCAGCCCTTCTTAGTACTATAGTCATAGATTCTATTTTTTTCGTATAGTGATGCTGTCTAGTAACGTATGAGTAGAAAATCTGGGGTGCCAAAACTCTAGCCTGTTGTTGAGCATTTTTACCGAGGCAGCTGCCTCGGTTGCCTCAATGGTAGCTACGCCACTGTGCATGGGTTCACCAATCATAACAATGTTTAAACAAACAAGTATATGGAAAATTAGTTTGATTATGGATCATAGAAGAATGTAAAAAAACAAGGAGGTCACCTACACCTTTAGATATACTAGTGTGGACATTTAATCCCTAATTCAGTCATGGGCATAGATTAAAGTAGGGATTTAAAAGTCCACAAGTAAAGCCAACCTTCCTTACTTTTTAGCTATTCCCTTATTTCTCAACTTTTTTCTACGATCCCTACTGAAACTTAAAATTCCTAAGTTTTCATTTTTATACTTGTCACATAATAATATTAATATTGTATACTTCACTATAATTGTGACCGGATTGGAGATAGATTCCTTTCTTTATGCATGTATCTGGCAACTCATAACTTGACTTGTATAAGGTATCCACTAAAACTTGGTCACTTTACACCAGTAATACAACACTATTACATTTCATGTGCAATACTTTTACATACATACACAATAACATTGTTTCACAGTATGATACAACTTGCAACATAAGAAACATAATTCAGGTGCCTATTATTATTATTACACATTTTTCTTGTAGTTATTTCAGTGCAGTTTATCCAAGACAGATTCTTTGGTTCTGAAGAAACTGGATCAGTAGTGGTAATACTGGAGCTAGTAGGAGGATCATCTAGTAGATCATTTGATGTGATTGTAACTCCATCAGAACAATCACCAGTTTCTGCTAAAGGTATGCTACCAAATTCATTAACTGAATCAACTTGCCGTTGCTAGATAATTATGCAGTACTTCAACACATAATGTGGAAAAGGCAGTTGTTAGGTTTCTAATATTAAATTAAAAGCATAAGCAGTTGGAAAGAGAGGGCTGCATGGCATTGGGTACTGTAGAATGCTTGTAAAAAACACATCAAAATTCATCAACAGTTGACCACAGCAACGTCAAGCTCAGTAACCTTGTACGTTGATACTTACGTACTACATATCTCATATCAGAATTTCCTTATTGGAGATTGGGGGAGCATTCATCCATGTTATAGCATTTTCAGACTCTACTGTGTATTTTAAATATACAAATATAAATTTGTTACCTGAAAGTGCTTAAATATAATAAAAATGAGTTCTTCAGCTTTATGGCATTACAGTGGTATCAAACAGTACAGTAGTACTGTTTATAGGGATCGCCCCAAAGTGACGAGTACTGCCAATATTACGGCCTTTAAAAATCATCCTAGAGAAACATTACACCAGAAAAATCAAGACACACAGCTGTGTGTCGTGCGGCCAAGCAAGCTGGAGACCACACCGTGAGTATATTAACAGGATATTAAATATTAGTCCATGATATTAGTCCATGATATTAAATCACCGTAAAACAATAAGAAGTGTTATATCCCTACTGTGCTCAAGATACCATAACAGAAATGCACAGTAGGGATATAACACTTCTTATTGTTTTACGGTGATTTAATATCATGGACTACTCCAACTTGTTTCAGTACTGTTTATCGATGTGCTATGGTCCCTACTATAGTTGAAAATTCCAATATTTTTTCCTGTACTTGTTCTAATAAAACATTCACACATACTTGTGAGCTTGAAACACTACATGACTATTTAATAATGATAAGCAATGTAGATAAATTTTAAGCAAAAGATATAGCCAGTAGGTCACACAAAAGAAAGAAAAGTGGGCTGGAAACAAAAAAACTCAAAAGGCTTTTAGGCCTACTTAGCTATACAGTAAGAAGTGTCTATGAAAGTAAAAGTAACCATACAAAAGAGCTGATATATAGAGAAGCCAAGAATGAATGTAGCTGTAATTAACACACATTTAACATTGTATTCTTATTTATCGTCAGTATTCATTCCTGCAGCATTAAACTTAATTACTCTGAAATCTAACTGAGTAATAATTTGGCGACAATTCTCACACAAACTATATTATTTTTATTATTATTATTAGCACTTTACAGTGACCAGCACTGAAGGTGTGACAGCAACATGTGCTGCAGCCTTAGGATTACCTAACCTGATTTCTATAGAAGAAGGTAACAAAGTTATTAGCCAATCAGAGTTTAAAGGAACGCAATAATGAACTTGAGCCATCCAATGATTTAATTACAATCTGTATTGATATTAATTTTATTCTTTGTTGCAGATATCAGCTATTTTTGTTACTGGTAACTTTTCTTTCAAAGATACAACCACTCATTACAGCAAAATTGTGTTTACATTGAGTTTTAATATGACATTGTTTCTTTACAGGTGATGTTGACTTTAGCACTATAAACCAAACAGTCACATTCCCCAGTGGTATAACAACAAGTAATGTTAGTATAGCAGTGTTCAACGATACCATTGTTGAGGGAGATGAAATGTTTGACTTAACATTAACTGTACCAGAATTATTTAATGGAAGGATATCAGCTGGTAGTCGTGATATGGCTGTTGGAAATATCACTGATAATACTGGTGAGTCTATTATCAAAAATGCACCATATGACAGCCAAACTATTAATTTGCAATTCACAATACACACCTTGCAAAACTAAGTAATTCCTTGATTTGTTATTGTTGTTTAGTGGTTGTGATCAACTTTGCTGAAGGACAATTTACTGGTAGTGAATCATCAGGAATAGTAGAGGTGGTAGTTGTTAAGGTTGGGGGAACATCTTCAACTCCTCTTGATGTAATAGTTACTCCTTTTGAACAAACACCAGTATCAGCAACTGGTAAGGAATACATTGGTAGATATGATGTTTAGTGACTACTATACTCCAATAGGATCAGGTGTTGACTTTGACTCTAATCCAATTACTATAACAATTGAAGCTGGATCAACAGAGGGTAGAGGTAACATATCAGTGAGCTGTGATATTGTGGTAGACGGAGTGGAGATGTTTGATATGAATTTAACACTTGCTAGTGATAATCCTCTAGTGAGAGTAGGTAGGGACACTTCAGTTGGAATAATCACTGATAGCACAGGTATGATAGTAGTATAATATATCTATGTTGATCAGTGTGTGACATATATAATATTGTGTATAGTTGTGGTGAACATTGAACAGTCCAGTTATGTGACAAGAGAGAACAGTAGTGTAGTGACATTAATACTAACACTCAGTGCAGTATCATCTGAACCATTTGAAGTTTTATTGACTACAATGGACATCAATGCTACAGGTTGGTAAAGCAATTGAACATTATATTTACATAAACACTTTCATAATAAAACATTGGTGTAGCATCTGGTAGGCTAGGGAGGTGAAAGCCTCTGCACTATTTAAACACTATTGGGGCTTTGTACTTTAACATTACAGTATATAACTCATTGTGATACTCTAATAGAGCAACCAGTTACTCCTAACAAGCAAATAAACTTTCAGAAAAAAATTAGTTGAAATTGTTACCAAATTCAATTTTAGAAGGCTACTTGTTTAATTTTGTACCTTTGAGGTTTATCCTAGATGGAGCATGCTTTGAATCACAGTGTGAAAATTGCAGCAAACTGTTGACACTGTTAGCTCACTCATTAAAATTTTCTAGCTATGCTGTTGTTCATAGGTTACCTTATATGCTATCTTCATTGTTGTACTGCTAATTGACATCACATATCCACGTCTATTATAATAATAAAACATATTATATTCCAAAATGTGTACTATAGGTGTGTCATAATGTGTTTAATCTTATCCTTTTACTTTTTGCAAAAAGATGTAGAATTTATTGTTTACACAGATGTTGAGGATTACAATGGGACAAATATCATAGTTGAAGTTTCTGCTGGAGTATTAACACAATCATTTACAATAGACATTATTGATGATGATGTTGTAGAATGTGATGAAGTGTTCAGTGTCACTATAGAGTCTATTACCACATGTGGAGTTACTACTGGAGATGTTATCAGTAGTAATGTGACTATCATGGATGATGATGGTGAGTGGAGTAACTACAGTGTTGTAATTTAAAACTATTCCACCAACAGAAGCAGTATTATCACTGAACCAAACAGAATATTCAGTATCAGAAGTTGACGGTCAATTACTAGTTGGTGTTACACTTAGTAGAGTAACATCACAAGATGTAACTGTGCTAGTCACTATCACTGATGGGACAACTACTGGTAATATTGTTAAGCCAATGACTACATGATACTATTAATGTACATTTCTTTGACAGGTGGAGAAGATTATAATGTAACACAACAATCACTACTCGTCATACCAGCTGGGTTGACATCATCATTATATAGTGTAGATATTATTAATGATATGATACATGAAGATGATGAGACATTTGATATTACTATAACATTGATGACAACTTGTTTATCAATAAGTGTTGATAATAATTCTACTACCGTGACCATCCTTAATCATGGAGGTAAGTGTGACATTGCTGACAACTAAAGTTTTGAGATAGTTAAATGACAGTTGAGTAAAGCATTTTTTCTATGACAGTGATGCGTGAAGTGCAATACAATGCAACAATAATAAAATTATTTTGGCATCCTTACACCCACATTTCTGTCTGGTATTACAAAACAGTACTATCCATCAGAATTATATGAAGTGTTGATAGGGAAACAGTGGAAATGGAAACTGGAAACGGAAAGTGGAATTGGAAAATGGAAATGGTAAAATTGTCATATAAATGTACCCTAGAGTAAAACCCTTGTATGGTGGCCACCACCTCTTAAAGACTACCTTCTTATAAAGACCACTTTATTATTAGATCTCAATGACCTTATAAGACCACTTCATGATCACCTTTATAAAGACCACTCTCTGTACAAAGACCACTTCTCAACATTGTAATAATCGTTCCAAAAATCTTATCAAAACAACTAGGTCAGCTAAACAATACTACATTCTTAATGTCATCATCTCTTTATGAGACCTCATTTTTTGTTGATACAATAGGTTGTAGTGTAGCTAGCTACATTTCATTTGCATGGACTAAGGACTTGGCACATTCTGGTACAAAGTAAGCGATAATGGTAGATGACTTGAGTGAAGTGTGGACCAAAACATGGGAGATGGCATTGACCTCTTTCTATGTGTTATGAAATATATGTTTGAAGCTTATTAAATATTACCCATGTAAAGAGGTGGTCTTTATAAAAGGTGACCACAAAGTGGCCTTACCTATCTTTAGAACCTAATTACAACATATTCTTTGTATAGAAGTGGTCTTTGTACAGAGGTGGTATTTAAAAGTGACACTAAGTGAGGTTTTACCCTAGGACCGTAAGAGCCTAGCTGTTTTGATAAAGTCATAGAATACATGCTTGGAATCTTAGCTATTATTACAATGTGAGAGGTGGTCTTTGTAAAGAGGGTGGTCTTTCAACAGACCATGAAACAGTCTTATAAAGTCAGCTATCTTTGAGATCTAATTACAATTAGGTCTTTGTATGGAGGTGGTCTTTATAAGAAGGTGGTCTTTAAGAGGTGGGCACTAAACAAGGGTTTCATTGTAGGGTACGTTTATATGATGATTTGACAATTTCTGTTATCCGTTTCCACTTTCCGTTTCCGGTTTCCATTTCTACTGTTTCCAATTGCCCGTGTTGAGATGGTGTCTATTTGCTGTTTCAAATTCTAAAATTTGGATTAAATTTTATGCTATATAGTGTGGACAGTCAAGCACCATTGCATAGACACAATTTCAGTTGTAGGAAGTAGGCTAATAGGCACATCACATAACATAAATACATACTTTAATAAATGTATTTGAATTGTTTGCAGTATTCATTTACAAATTCTAATACTAATAAATTATATTTTAATTTAGTTATAACAGTGAGATTCAGCCAGTCCACATACAGTATTAATGAAGATGTCAGTAATGTTACAATAATGTTAGAACTGAGGAGTTCACCTGCTATTGATGTCACTGTACAAGTGTTTAGTAGTGATGGAACAGCTACTGGTGAGTGTACAACATTACATTAATACATAATGTGATGTTAAGTGATAAATTGTTGACTGTTACATTATTACAGGTAATGATACAGATTACACATCTGGAGTGTATACTGTCACATTCTCTGCTGGAGTAAATTCATCACAACTCACCATTCTTATCACTGATGATAATATATTAGAAGATAATGAGACCTTTAATCTCACTATTAATCAGTCTTCACTACCTGATGGAGTTGTTGTAGGAGATCCCAGTCAAGTAATGGTGACTATTATTGATGATGATGGTGAGTATTTTAATGTTATGACTTTATTTAATGATATTGTCTATTGCATTTCACAGATATTACTGTAAGCTTCAACCAGTCATCATATATTGTTGATGAAGATGAAGGACCAGCACAACCTGTACTAGTTCTCAGTAACCCATCATCAACTGATATTACTGTAGTTTTAACTGAATCGGATATGAGTGGATCAGGTAATGATATGCCAAGTATATGGAGTGCTCTAATGAATGTTATCAAATATCTTAGGAGGAATGGATGATTATGGTTCAGGATCATATCAAGTCACATTTACTGCTGGAGAGACAATCAGTTCATTTGATGTTCCAATAACTAATGATAATGTGGTGGAAGATGATGAAACCATTGGTCTCACTATTCAGTCAACATCACTACCAAATAGAGTTAGTGTTACTAACCCATCACAAGCTAACATCACCATAAAGGATACTACAAGTTAGTGACATGTAACTAGTGTTTGTCCAGTCTCCTTGTGTACATACATTATTTCCCAAACTGTATCACATAGGGTGGTAGTAGCATATGTTAGGATTTGGGGTTTTCTGGCCAAAAATCACCCAAAAGCCAGCTTCACAAGACAATCCTTATGCCTTGGCAGTATTGGTTAGACATAACCAAGCCTAAAAGTGCCTCCAGTATGACTCTAAATGCTTCCAGTCATATGCTGTGGAGACGGGGGACCAGAGGGGCCATGGCCCCCTCCCTCCCCACTTTTATAGGACAATGTTTGCAAGACTGAAAATACTGATATATTCTAATAGAGTAGTCACAGTATTCAGAGAAGCAATGTAGCAAGTTACGTGTGTGTAGTTATAAATAAAGATATATATATATATATATATATTATACATGTATAGGTTTGGTAGAGAGCAGCCATTACCTTTTTTGTGTCTCCGACTTACAGTTAGGCCATTCTCTAAAACATTAACTCTGGTGCTATCCTTTCTTTTGATGCAGTATGCATGGGTTCACCAGTCATAACAATGTTACAAAAAAATAAACAAACAAGTATAAGGAAAATTAGTTTGATTATGGATCATAGAAAAAAGTAAGGAAACAAGGAGGTCACCTACACCTACTAGTGTGGACATTTAATCCCTAACTCAGTCATGGGCATAGATTAAAGTAGGGATTTAAAAGTCCACAAGTAAAGCCAACCTTCCTTACTTTTTAGCTATTCCCTTGTTTCTCAACTTTTTTTCTATGATCCCTTAAATCCCTAATTTTTCCTTATTTATGCTTGTCACATAATAATAATTATAATATTGTATACTACACTATAATTGTGACCGGATTGGAGATAGATGCCTTCCTTTATGCATGTATTTGGCAACTCATAACTTGACTTGTATAAGGTATCCACTAAAACTTGGCCACTTTACACCAGTAATACAACACTATTACATTTCATGTGCAATACTTTTACATGCACACACAATAACATTGTTTCACAGTATGATATAACTTGCAACATAAGAAACATAATTCAGGTGCCTATTATTATTACACATTTATTCTTGTAGTTATTTCAGTGCAGTTTATCCAAGACAAATTCTTTGGTTCTGAAGAAGATGGATCAGTAGTTGTAATACTGGAGCTAGTAGGAGGATCATCTAGTAGATCATTTGATGTGATTGTAACTCCATCAGAACAATCACCTGTTTCTGCTGAAGGTATGTTACCATATTCATCAACTGAATCAATTTCCTGGGTTGACACTGTTGCTAAATAATTATGTAGTACTTGAACACAGTCAACATTGCCCAAATTGTACCCTTTCATCCACACTTTTCGTTGCTCCATCATCTTATTTCTGTAGCTCTAACTTGGCAACTTCATGTTACTTGAAAGTGCTTAAATAAAATAAAAATGAGTCTTTTCAGCTTTATGGCATTACAATGGTATCAAACAGTACGGTAGTACTGTTTAAGTAGGGATCGCCCACGCTGCCAATATATTCATCCTAGAGAAACGTTACGCCACAAAAATCACCTTTGCAGAATAATGTTGGTCCATCTGACAGCATTGAAAACATTTACCGGTGACCAGAAAAATTTTTTTAAGTGCCAAAACTAGAAATTTAGTCTGCCTCACTGCATGCCTGACCACATTCGCAAGCCTAGAGACCAAACAATGCAGTGCATGGCCACCATTTTATTTCACAATAACAAACTGACTGGTGGGATGTGCCTTTTGGGGTTCTGATAGTGTAGGTCCTCTGTTCTCTGTCTTCTCTTTTATCTTCAATTGAGCTGCTTGTCTTCTTCTCCATCCAAAGAAACCATATCGAGGCATTAATTTTCTGTATCAACACGTTTTTTCAGCAGCATATTAATACACCACAGAATTATTTCAGAGCTGGATTTCAGAAACACTTCAGTCCTGGCACTACTATAAGAGGTATACTAGCTAGATATACAACTTCACAATTGGGATCCTGTTCGCGATAGGTTCGCGACCACACCCATCAAATAATAAAAGATCTACGCGGAGACTAATACCGATAGAGTACAGAGACCATGCACGCCTCTTAACAATCTAACTAGTAAAGAAGATGACCTCACCCCTTATTGGTCTAGCTAGCTGCAAACCCCTTGGCTGACTTGCAATACTCTAATACAGATGTCACTCTACACTCTAATACAACAGTCATGTGTGATATTATAATATAACAGTCACAGGTTACACTGTAGCTGGCTGTGCTACAACAAAAAAACAAACTAGTATTATTTAAAAAATTAGCTGTAATACCATCATTAATCTCTTGTTTCACTACTTTTTATTGTGTAGATCCCTACTTCACTTTTTAATTATTATTAAATACTAGTAATAATTATTCTTAGACCCTTTTTGTCGTGGATTTGGTGAATTTTGGAGGTGTCTAAGTTACTTAGACTCTTTTCATGTTTACTTAGATTCTTGTAATGTTTATTACGCACACACTTGTACTGGTAGCGTTGTGCATCGCCACCTGATAATTAATTTTAAACCTGTAACTGTTGTTATGGGTGGAGTAATGGCTTTTTTCTACTAACAAACCCTACATTTCTCTATTACAAGCAGCTGTCAACAGTGATAAGGTACTACAACTACATAAAGGGTCTAAATAACTTAGACTTCAGACCACAAGGGTAAAAAACCCTCAGGTCCTGTAGTAGCGCCTTCGCTTCGCTCAGGTGCCACGACACAGGGCCATCGGGTTATTAGTTACTTAGACTCCTGTAGTCTGAAGTCTAACTATTACTTATGCTAGCTATATTGATGGTATACTTATCACTGAAAAAAATAATTGCAAGGTCTAAGTGCAATTATTTGTGACCATATACTGTGAAAGTCTCAAATGGTATGTGACCTTTTGAGTGAATTATTACATCTGTGAGACATTATGCGACTATCTGGGTTCCATTGTGGCCACGCAAACTGTAAATTGCAGCAACAGATTAATGATCATGTACCAATGATACAATTTATGTATTGCATTTGATATTTAGTGAAATACTCTATACAACAACTGCTTTACTATGGAGTATCTGCTAATTTTGCCAACAATATTTTTTTTGGAAACAGTGTGGTTAAATCAATGAACAAAATAATAATGGAATAATTAGCAGTGTTTCTCTGGAAAAATGGACATGTAGAAACAGTAACTTAGCAACTTTCACATCAACAAGATTGAGATACTCTAATAGAACAGCCACAGACAGTATTAGGAGCTACTTTGGAAAAGGAAAGTTGAGATACTCTAATGGAACAGTCGTTATACTGAAATCTGAAATATAATAATAAAACAATCATATATACTGTAAGTTTGAAATACTGCATAAATATTTATTAATGGTCAGCAAAATAGACAAAAGACTGAGCAAGTAGTCTACAAAAAAAGAATTGATGGAAAGAAACATGGGCTGGAAAAAAGCAAAGCAAAATGGGCTATTTGACTACAAAGCAAGAAGTGTCAATGAAAGTAAAAGTAACTGGAAACCAAAAGAGTTATATGTACAGTAGCCAAGAATGAATGCAGCTTTAATTAACTCAGTTGTGTTCTTATTTATCATCTGATTCAGCATTCAGTCCTGCTGTATTCATAATCAATTCATTGAAATCCAATTGTGTAGTAATTTAGCTGCTTTTTTCATACTAACTATAGAAAAAGGAAGCCAAACTTAGGGTTTAAAGGAATGCATTGAGGAACATGAGTCATCCAATTTAGAAAATTTATTAATTACAGTTGCATTATATTAATGGCTGCAAATATCAGCTCTTTGTGTTACTGGTTACTTTTATTTTCATAGATGCAACCTACCTTTACAGCCAAACTTTGTTTACATTAAGGTTTAATGTGACATTGTTTCTTTAACAGGTGATGTTGACTTTAACACTACAAACCAAACAGTCACATTCCCCAGTGGTATAACAACAAGTAATGTTAGTATATCAGTGTTCAATGATACCATCGTTGAGGGAGATGAAATGTTTGACTTAACATTAACTGTACCAGAATTATTTAATGGAAGGATATCAGCTGGTAGTCGTGATATGGCTGTTGGAGATATCACTGATAATACTGGTGAGTCCGCCAAAATGCACAATATGAAGGCCAAATTATTAATTTACAATTCACAATATTACACCTTACAAAATTACGTAATTCCTTGATTGGTTATTGTTATTTAGTGGTAGTGATCAACTTTGCTGAAGGACAATTTACTGGTAGTGAATCATCAGGAATTGTAGAGGTGGTAGTTTTTAAGGTTGAGGGAACATCTTCAGCTCCTCTTGATGTAATAGTTACTCCATCACCAGTATCAGCTAATGGTAAGGAATACATTGGTAGATATGATGTTTAGTGACTACTATACTCCAATAGGATCAGGTATTGACTTTGACTCTAATCCAATTACTATAACAATTGAAGCTGGATCAACAGAGGGTAGAGGTAACATATCAGTGAGCTGTGACAATGTGGTAGAAGGAGTGGAGACTTTTGATATGAATTTAACACTTGCTAGTAATAATTCTCTAGTGAGAGTAGGTAGGGACACTTCAATTGGAAGAATCACTGATAGTACAGGTATGATAGTAGTATAATATATCTATGTTGATCAGTTTGTGACATATATAATATCCTGTATAGTTGTGGTGAACATTGCACAGTCCAGTTATGAGACAAGAGAGAACAGTAGTATAGTGACATTAACACTAACACTCAGTCAAGTATCATCTGAACCATTTGAAGTTGTACTGACTACAATGGACATCACTGCTACAGGTTGGTAAAGCAATTGAACATATGTTTACATAAACACTTCCATAATAAGACATTGGTGTAGCATCTGGTAGGCTAGGGAGGTGGAAGCCTCTGCACTATTTAAACTATACTGGGGCTTTGTACTTTAACATTACAGTATATAACTCATTGTGATACTCTAATAGAGCAGCCAGTTACTCCTAACAAGCAGTTGTGCACTCAAATAAACGTTCAGGAAAAATTTGGTTGAAATTGTTACCAAATTCAATTTTAGAAGGCTACTTGTTTAATTTTGTACATTTGAGATTTATCCTAGATGGTCCAGGAGCATGCTTTGAATCACTGTGTGAAAATTGCAGCAAACTGTTTACACTGTTAGCTCACTCAGTTAAAATTTTCTAGCTATGCTCTCGTTCATAGGTTATCTTATATGCTATCTTCATTGTTGTACTGCTAATGGACATCACATATCCATGTCTATTATAATAATAAAACATATTATATTCCAAAATGTGTACCGTACGTATGTCGTAATGTGTTTAATCTTATCCTTTTACTTTTTGCAAAAAGATGTAGAATTTATTGTTTACACAGATGTTGAGGATTACAATGGGACAAATATCACAGTTGAAGTTTCTGCTGGAGTATTAACACAATCATTTACAATAGACATTATTGATAATGATGTTGTAGAATGTGATGAAGTGTTCAGTGTCACTATAGAGTCTGTTACCACCTGTGGAGTTACTACTGGAAATTGTATCAGTAGTAATGTGACTATAATGGATGATGATGGTGAGTAGAGTGTGACTACAGAGTTGTAATCTTGTAATTTATAACTATTCACCCACAGAGGCAGTATTATCACTGAACCAAACAGAATATTCAATATCAGAAGATGATGGTCAATTGCTAGTGGGTGTTACACTTAGTAGAGTAACATCACAAGATGTGACTGTACTAGTCACTATCACTGATGGAACAACTACTGGTAATATTGTTAAGCCAATGACTATATGATACTATTAATGTACATATCTTTGACAGGTGGAGAAGATTATAATGTAACACAACAATCCCTACTCGTCATACCAGCTGGGTTGACATCATCATTATATAGTGTAGATATTATTAATGATATGATACATGAAGATGATGAGACATTTGATATTACTATAACATTGATTACAACCTGTTTATTAGTAAGTGTTGATGATAATTCTGCTACTGTGACCATCATTAATCATGGAGGTAAGTGTTGACATTGCTGACAACTATCGTACACAAAGTTTTGAGATTGTTAAATGACGGTTGAGTAAAGTATTTTTTCTACCATAATGCATGAAACGTAATGCAATACAATAATACTTTCAGAGCCATTACACCAGCATCTTATTCTGGTATTACAAAACAATGCTTGAGATGGTGTCTATATGCTTTCTTTATTTCTAAAATTTAGGCTACACTTTATGCTCTCAAGTGTGGACAAACTAGCACCTGTCCATTGCATGGACACAATTTTAGTTGTAGAAAGTAGGCTAACAGGCACATCACAGAACGTAGATATATACTTTAACGGGTGTACCATATTTCTATATTTATAAACCGTTAAAAATATTTCATCAAAGCTAGCATCCAACGAAAATTAATTACGCAAAAAAAATGTTATCAACATAATATTAGAGAAGTTGAATGAATTTGGTTAACTGCTTTTTGGCCACCTGGACCAAGGCTTGGCCATTGTCGTGTCAAGCATAGGTCTGTTGCAGTATTTTAAAACATGGGCCTCCCTCATTCTGGGAGAGAGTTGTCCTAGTTGGTCCTCATCTACCTGATTTTGTCTCCGGCACAAACCAATAGCATGATAGACAGCTACAGGACACATTAAATGAAAGTATATATATACGTAAATATGCAAGTTGCACGGAATGAACTTCTAGCTATAGCAATTCCACTCCAGTCCATTGCTTGATTTGTGTGTGGGTGCAGTTTCCGGCATGGAACAGAGTCACCACACTTCAGTTTCACTGCTTGTCATTCTGCTCCTATATACAAAAAGGCTGTATAGAATTAATAAAGTTACATAATTTATTGATAAAATTTTTTCGTCACTTCAGGACAAAGATGAAAATTTTTAACACGAAAGTTCAACTCGTGAAAAATTCTCACTGCTTATATTTATAGAAATGTGGTACTTAAATTGTTTGCAATATTAATTTACAGATTATAATATTAACAAAATTATATTTTAATTTAGTTATATCTGTGAGATTCAGCCAGTCCACATACAGTGTTAATGAAGATGTCAGTAATGTTACAATAATATTAGAACTGAGTAGTTCACCTGCTATTGATGTCACTGTACAAGTGTTTAGTAGTGACGGAACAGCTACTGGTGAGTGTACAACATTACACTAATACATAATGTGATGTTGAGTGATAAATTGTTGACTGTTACATTATTACAGGTAATGATAGAGATTACACATCTGGAGTGTATACTGTCACATTCTCTGCTGGAGTAAATTCATCCCAACTCAACATTCTTATCACTGATGATAATATATTAGAAGATGATGAGACCTTTAATCTCACTATTAATCAGTCCTCACTACCTGATGGAGTTGTTGTAGGAGATCCTAGTCAAGTAACAGTGACCATTGTGGATGATGATGGTGAGGGCATTACACTATATAGCAAAAATTAATGTAAAATTATTGATACTGTATGGAACGCTACACCCCGTTATGTTCCAACAGATATTACTGTAAGCTTCAACCAGTCATCGTACATTGTTGATGAAGATGAAGGACCAGCACAACTTTCACTAGTTCTCAGTAACCCATCATCAACTGATATTATTGTAGTTGTAACTGAATCAGATATGAGTGGATCAGGTAATGATATGCCTAGTATGTAGAGTGGTCTAATGAGTGTTATCAAATATCTTAGGAGGAATGGATGATTATGGTTCAGGATCATATCAAGTCACATTTACTACTGGAGAGACAATCAGTTCATTTGATGTTCCAATAACTGATGATAATGTAGTGGAAGATGATGAAACCATTGGTCTCGCCATTCAGTCAATATCACTACCAAATAGAGTTAGTGCTACTAACCCATCACAAGCTAACGTCACCATAATGGATACTTCAAGTTAGTGTCACACCAACCAGTTATTGCACTGTATGTTTTTTTTTAATGTTTATCCCATACAGACTAACCATTTCATAAAATTGTCAGCAAAATTAGCTAAGGATGAAGTGTTTTAGCTTAGACCACATCATAATAAAATACTCATATTTCATTGGCTAGGATCTAGCTCTTGTAGATCCCTTATTTTTATCTCAATAGATCCCTGTGTTTAAGGTTACGGGTTAGGCGCTTAATAATAAGTTATTATTTTTTGATGCGCGATAATGGTTGGTGCAATATTGGCACGAAACTCGAGCAGGTGTTAGTGAGAAGGTTGTTAACTTTAAAGCATTGTATAGCCACGTGATAATAGCGGAGGAATCGTACAAAGTGAGTGTTAATAATTTACTGCGGAAGGTAGTCAAGCGTAAAATTAAGTCCCTGCAATGTGGTTGAACCAGCGTTTAGCGCTACTGCTTAATGTGGTTATTATTCATCAAAAATAGCAGCTGTCAGCCAATTAGCACTAGTTTTTTATAGCAGTGTCAATGGGTGGTTATATTATCTAGGTCCTGTCGTGGAGACTTTGTGGAAAAACTGACTAGAAGCTGGTTAATTATCGTATCTTTCAAGGATAATGGCGATTAGTTCTGCTACGGAAATACCGCGAGTGCACTACAGTGCTGTTACAATCGGATAACAACTCAATTCGTTCGTGACGACCTAGAAATCACTAAGTAATAGCTTATTAATGCTGAATATCATGGTCTGGCTTCCCATGAAACCTGGTTTTTGATGAATAGCAACTCAACAGTTTCGCTGTTTAGTGCCTGCATTTCTGTACAAGCGCATCCCTTGTTGAGTGTATCGCCGCTTTTGGTATTTCTTGTACGTTAATATACCATGTTATTTTAGTGTGTTCTTCCGTGCAAAACGGTTAAAACAGATCTATAAACAAAGCGCCTACAGAATTATTTAATGGGTAACCCGTAACCTTAAGGCAATGAAAAAAAGGCAACTTCATGTCTGTAGTATTGGCAATGCATTGTTATTTAATTGAATGTTAAATGCTGTACTAATTATAACATGCATGTATGGCTGGGTTTCATGCTGTAACTCACTGATATTTAAACATAATTATTTCCATTACATTTCTGAAGGTTGGACCTTAATTATTACCTGACATATGCAATATAATTCAAGTAATTTGGCATAGATACTTTAGTCAGTCAGTGTGACAACAACTCGCAGCAAAGCTGACTGCTCTATTAGAATATCTCGATCTCATGACTCTTATGTATGTTTTTTATGTATAGCCATGATCACTTGAAACTTCAAACGAGCTTCCAGGTATATATTTAGGCATATGTGTAGCACTCAAGCCACAGTTGAATATGTAATAAAGGGTACGAGGTGTATTGCACTTATATACACCCCAAGTTTGAAGTCAGAGGAAATTTATTGGTGATAAACTTCCAGGCAAAGCCGCGAAGTTTATCACCAGTAAATTTCTGATGACTGAGTGTGAGTGATGTATCAGGGGCGGATACAGGGGGCGGTCAAAGGGGGTTCTTGACCCCCCTCCAGAAATTTTTAGTATACCAAGATCAAGATACTCTAATAGAGCAGTCACCCTAGTAAAGCAGTCACAGTATTAGAGCAGTGTGTAGTAAGCTATTTAAGGATTTTTATGTACTTTATCAGCAATAAATACGTAGTTGGTAAGGCGGGCAGCTATTTTCAGCAAGATGTGACCTTTTTTTCTCACCTTACCAAACCTGACAATGTAGTATCTCAGAGTTCATTTTGACCCCCCTTTTCCATAAGTCTGGATTCGCTCCTGGGGTGTACATAAGTGAAATACACAGAATTTCATATAATATACACCATCTCTCAAAATTAACACACACCATAGAGCACAAAAACACGCCATACACATGCAAAGTAACATAACAAGCTAACTCACACCTATTCTGTCATAGTTTCGCATGGTAGAATTAGTTGTATACTTCCTTTAGTGGCTGAGTTGGTTCACAGTGCAAAATCAATTGTGGTATTTTTTAGTAAACATATTCCTTATATTGCTAGAATTGTCTATTCATTTCAACAAATGTGACTGGATTTGCGAAAAGGTACCTTTTTCACACATTTGACATGCCAGCAAACAAAGTGTCATAAATGTTGACTCCTTGCACTGATTGACTTTCTTTTTGTGGCAAAATGTAGCCACATATTGTAGGCATACTCATGGAAAATTACAGACATGTGCTTGCAATGATGCAAAAGTTACAAAGTTTGAAAGTTGAAAAAATGGGTCAAATTTTATGTGTGAAAAAGGTACCTTTTCGCAAATCCGGTCACAAATGTAGTGACAATGCTATCTGCTGCTAACCATAAGCAACCTTCATCAAACTATTCAAGTATGTCAAAAAAATGAATCCAGCGATTGTACTCATACTAGCTTGGGTGATTTAGGTGATTGGTCACTTGGGGCAGCCTGAACTGCCTTAGGTGATTTATCATACTGGCACCTATTAGCCTGCAATTGGGCATGACATCCAGTAGTGTGTCACACAAGACACATGAAACAATTAAAAACTCAGAGTGGCTTTATTATTAGTAGAATAGGCATAGCGCTGTGTTGCACCTGCATTAATTGTTTTGTGATTCTAGTCCGTCTTCTCAACAACTAAATTGTGGTACTTCAATAAGCATATATGATATTCCTAGGACTCATCCATTTATGTGAACAAAACATGGTAGGAACATTGCTGACCACAAGCAACCATCATCGAAATCTTAAAGTGTGTCTATAAATCAAATCCAGTGCTTCTCCTCATACTGGTTGGGCTGACTGATCAGTGAACGCAGTACAGGCTATTAGCCTTGGTTGATTGATTGTACTGGCCAAAGCAGGCTATTGACCAGCAAATAGGCCTCGCAGTTCTATAACTACCTGATATAGAACTGTGGGTCTATAAAGTGCGTAGTTTTGTGTGCATAAATTGTGGTATATATTATATGAACCATGGCTCACTTCAGTGTGTTGCACTTATATACACCTCTCCTCCTCAGTCATTGGATTGTTGCTGTTGTTAGACCTCTTGGCATTGTTTCAGTGTTTATCAACATATAAATCTACTAGCATACTTAGTATATGTTAAAGCATAGCCGCAAGTGCTATATGAAAAATAAAGTACGAGGCCAAGCGCCGAGTACTTTATTTTTCATATAGCACGAGCAAGGCTATGCTTTAAATGATTTATGGAACTTTCTAGTCGTGTAGCTTCACCATACACTAGGACTCGTAACTAACAATCGTTTCACGAATTATTAGCAGCCTGAACGCACACAAACTAGTTTAACAAAGTAACTCACGCGTATTTCACCATAGTTTGGCATAGTAGACGTTCATCGCGTCTTTTGACAGGTTTCACTCGCAACCCACAATCGATTCTATTGTGAGTCACATGGTGAAGTATTTCCGTGATATCTCCTGGACTTGTCCGTTTACATTAACAAACGTAACAGCAATGTTACCTTCTCCCACCCATCATCGAAGCATTTAGGTATGTCTATAAAAGCAATCCAGTGGTGCAACTCGTATTGGCTGGGGTGATTGATCACTCAGCGCGGCAAGGCTATCAGCCTTCATTGGCTTGGGTGATCAGTCGTACTGGCGCGAGCCCCGTAGGCTATTAGCCTACACTAAGGCACATGGGCAACTGTGCTTTATTGCCCACAAAGAGTGCTTTATTGCACCGCAAGGAGTGCTTTATTGAACGAATAAAACACTCTTTGCTGTGCAATAAAGCACTCTTTGTGGTCGATGAAGCAGTTGGCCAGCTGAGAGTGTACTTTATGAAATTTAAAGTACACTTTTCCTTTGATCTCACCCACGCAAAGTTCTACAATGTATAATATACTTTGCTTTTCAAGTGCTGTTTATACATAGAGTAAGTCACCAATAATGTTGTACCTTGCAGGTAATGTACCTTGTCACTATTTTGTACCTTGTCATTATTTTGTACCTTGGTACCTTTATTGTTACCTTCTCCCACCCATCATCGAAGCATTTAGGCATGTCTATAAAAAGCAATCCAGTGGTAGAACTCGTACTGGCTGGGGTGATTGATCACTCAGCACGGCGAGGCTATCAGCCTTCACCGGCTTGGTTGATTAGTCTTACTGGCGTGAGCCCCGTAGACTATTAGCCTACACTAAGGCACGTGGGCAACTGTGCTTTATTGCCCACAAAGAGTGCTTTATTGCACCGCAAAGAGTGCTTTATTCGTTCAATAAAGTACTCTTTGTGGTGCAATAAAGCACTCTTTGTGGTCAATGAAGCAGTTGTCCGGCTGAGAGTGTACTTTATGAAATTTAAAGTACACTTTTTCCTTTGATCTCACCCACATAAAGTTCTATAATTGTTGTTAAAGTGCTATACAAGCTTTGCTGGTTAACCATGGAATTGTGTAAAAATAGTTTTATATTGGAAACCAGTATGCCTTTGTGTCTAACCTGAATATCTCTTGAACGGCTGGCTTGATCTTCATAAAACTTCTTTGAAGTGGAGTTATCCAAGGACTGCACCTCCCATTAAAAAAATTACATTACCAAGAACTAACGACCCACCATGGAGTTGCACACAAATTCACATGTTGTGCCGATAATTAGTCAATTACAGAAGTACAGTTGCTGACGAAAGGTACCCCATGCCGATAATTGGTGCACGATAGGCATTGTAATTTTTCTTATAACAAGATTCTCACTCACGTAATATAATTAAAATTTGGTGCACTAAGAGATGAAGTACTGCTCTATTACAGTAAATGGTTTAAACTGGAAGTTCATAAATTATGTCATTGAATTAAGGAAATGGTTCCGATAATTGTTGACTTATGCCATGTTGTGTAAATGCTACACTACTGTCGGAAACAAGTTAAAATTGGAATACAGATAGGCTGATTACTGTAGCTTGGATCTTATATGATTTAAAGCACTGAGAGTATTAACTAAGGAAATATAAATAAAAAAACCAAACATGTGAAACAAGCTTGATTGGGATACTCTAATAGAGCAGTCACCGAGGAGTAAATATTTTCATACAATCAGAGTTGGAACCTCCACACCTATACACTGTCACTGCTGTCAGTTGTTCACCTCACTTCAGAGTCCATCTATAATTCTTTTGTAAGTGTCAGTCACTGCTCCATACATTTTATAGCATCAGCACACATGACAGTGTATGTGCAGCCAAGGAAACTCAATGTGGGCAAATGAAAAAAGTCTGTAGTTAACTGGAACCAAGAAAATGTGATTTTCACACATCTGTACCTTGGTACCAACTAAAAAGGCTTTATTTCTGCTAAACACTCCTCGACATAGGACATCTTATATACCAAATTTTAGTCCAACCATTGGCAAGATACCGCAATCGCTTTATTTTTGTGCAAAACAAAAATAATAATCATGGTAAAGCTTTTTGTTTAAAAATATTTTCATATGATTTAGTGAATGACTGCTTTATTAGAGTAGTTTGATCTTACATAAAAATTTCATGCAAGAACTTTTCATACAAGCATATGCAAATTATTTTACAACAAGAAAGCAAATCAGGGTATACACCTTTAAAGTTTGTCTTATTTCTTTGTAATTTTCTTTCTCCACCACTTACAAAAATTGCCATAACCCGTGCAAGCCATGTTAGATTTTTTTAAACTTTAGAGAGTATAATTATCATACTTATCTTTCAATTTGAACATATGAAGATTGGTAAAAGTGGTTGCAAATTAAAGTTACGAATCATTTTCAAAATTACAAGACAATTGTAATCCCTGCAAGGGCATCCTAACAGTATTAACAGGTTCCATGCTAGAGTAATCATGTTTTTAGATACTTAAATAATGTGCTAAAATAGTTGCTTAAAATGGAAGCTTATATTTGTAAACAATTTACTCTTTAAACATACTATCATGCTCAAAGTACAAAGATGAATTATTGCTAACTTGACACACTCCAACACCGAAACTTTTTGAATCATAAATTTGCATTTATTGCTTGGTTGCAGTTTTGTGATGTATTGGTGAATTCTAACAATTTTACAGTAAATAATAATAATATTGCTTTGTTTTTACAGACATAACAGTGATATTCAGACGGGACAGATTCTTGGGTTTTGAAGAAACTGGATCAGTAGTGGTAATACTGGAGCTAGTAGGAGGATCATCTAGTAGATCATTTGATGTGACTGTTACTCCATCAGAACAATCACCTGTTTCTGCTGAAGGTATTGTTACTTGAATACTCCCTTCAATTTTGTAATGAAAAATGGAAATTCATATATTTAAATTAATAATAATAATATTTTAAACTGTTAATGATGTAATGTATGGAACCTCAGTTATCTGAAATCCAATTATTCAATTAATATCCTATGTTAGCTTGGCTCACATGCACTCCCACTACCTGGGATGTGCTAACACTATATGCATATTTAGGGGTTAAATTGGGTAGCCCAAGACATTGCTGGATGCTAGGTGCTAAGTGCATCTACATGCTTAAGGCGGATTCAATGTCTGAGATAGATTCAGCACAAGTAATTCCAAGTAGCACTACTTGCAAGTGTGCACGTGCAATGATATTGAAAATTATCAATTGTGGATTCTAATTCATTTAATCCCGAGCATACACAGGCTTCCTTGCCTGTTAACCATATTTGCAGTGGTGAATTGTGTTCTATAGTTAAGCAATCTCTGCTGTGTGAGTAGTGAGTGTTCTATTAGAGTAATTGAATCTATAAAATTGTAAATGTGTAAATACCTTGTTTTTTGTACACAATTTCAGAGTTGTGGAATTTTTAGTTTTTAATATAAATATCTGATGGTCCCTAGGAGTTCAGAATACTTAGGTTCCACTGTAGCTATTATGAAGGAACTATTTTTACTACATTTGAGACCAGCTAGATTTATAGGTATTAAAGCACCTATGTTCTGCTATGACCAGCCTACCGAATTTTTCAATCATATGGAAATACAGATGTCATTTTGCCTAATCCTTATCACAACAAAATTAATTTGTATAGGCTAAAATCTGCCCCTTTTATACTTTGCAGAATTCTATAGAACTATGTAGGACAAGGAATTTAATTATCAAGTATTTGTTTATGTAATGATAATCACAAGCCATCATACTTCTTCAAAGGACGTAAATTGGTCTTACTTACAACACATGTAAAGTCTCAAAACCTAACAGTCTAAAACTGTTAATACCAACATGCTAAACTTCACTAATCTATTGATATGTAAAGTGATTATATCATTCCAAGACTGGCTTTCAGAAATGCGGTTACGGACCATAATACCATACCTGTTTCACTGCCCATACAAAAGTCTCAATAGTAGCAGTGAAATTTATCCCGTATTTCACTGACAGCAGTGAAAAAATTGTAATTGTAATTTCATTGGCTAGAATTTATGTTAACAATGTAGCGCCAATTAGTGTCGACGCGTGTTTAGTACATAGTGACAAATTGCGTACAAAACAACGCTAATGCACAGCATGCGTATATGCAGCGAGTATGGTATTAACTGGGAATAGCATGGGTAGCAGTGAAATTTGGGATAAATACCACTCTTGTTGTATTGGAAATGGTAAATTTCACTCGGCTTCGCCTCGTGAAATTTATCCCCATTTCCAATACAAGACTCATGGTATTTATCCCAAATTTCACTGCTACCCATGCTATTACTAGTACTAATCATGCAAAAGTAGCAGCATTCCACTATAGCCTATAAAATTCCTTTCCTTGTTGTTTCTTTTCAGAAATATAGTACCATTACTCCTGCAAAGTTATCTACAATACTTATCCTCAACCATCAAAAACTGTGTTAGGACATTATCAGTAACTGCAAATAGTGCAATGAGGAACACAGTTATCCCTATTTCCATTTACTTATGTGAACACTTGTGTTACGACCACACTCCTCAGTTTTCCACCATTTTTTAAAGAAATTTTATGGTGGCTACAAGTATGAGAATGCTTTAATTGCAGTAAATTGGTGTATCTCTGGTTTAAGTTTCATATGCATGCTCAAACTCCTTTAACAAGAGTTAATGGCTTAAATCATTTATATCATGTGCAGTTTGTACCAGTTTTCAATATCCAACTGAAAATTTGTTAGAATCAGGCATTAGAATGACATTTTGAAGCCTGTATGAAATATGAAAATGCTTAATGTTTGCGTTTTGGTTCAAAACTCAAATAGAACAATAGATACTTAATGGAGCATTTATTGTAAGGATCAGTTATGCTAATTGCATAATATTTGCTTTAATGTTGTGAAGTTGTTTTCATATGGAAAAATGTATTAACATTTCTTACACAAAAACTTTTGTTAAAGATTGAAATACTCTAATAGAGCAGTCATTTACATAAAAACTATGTAAAATATGTAACCTAATTTGGTAAAACCGTTGACCCACTCATATAGATAGTGAGGTATGCGATTTTAAACATTTCAATCCAGTAAAGCTTAGGAAGTTCAAAAGCTATAAGTTTGAAATTTTCACCACGAATGCAGCCGACAACTATATTTATTTCTCTTCAGTCCATAGCAAAAGCTAGCTACTGATATAACCATGATTTTACACACCTTTTTCATGACAGTATCTTTAACACATGCACATCACCATGGGTAGTGGCAGGAATGGTGAGTGGGTGGTTGATATACGAACAGAAAATGGCCAAGTGGGTCATAATTATGGTGTCTCTAGCCTTAATATTGGGCTGTCAAGACCACCTGTGCAACTGAAAATTAAAGAAATCTAATCTGAGCAACTGTCCAAGGCTGTTCATGTATCTAGTCTCATGTTTCAGCTGGCCAGTCGCATTACAAGGTACCAGAGCACTCTCAGTGGCTCTGCCACTAAAAATTAAAGAAATTTAATCTGGGAAACTGTCCAAGGCTGTTCATGTATCTAGTCTCATGTTTCAGCTGGCCAGTCGCATTACAAGGTACCAGAACACTCTCAGTGGCTCTGCCACTGAAAATTAAAGAAACTTAATCTGGGCAACTGTCCAAGGCTGTTCATGTATCTAGTCTCGTGTTTCAGTTGGCCAGTTGCATTACAAGGTACCAGAGCACTCCCAGTGGCTGGCATACATCTCTAGAAATCCACTTGTGAAAGGCAGTCTGAACACATCAGAGGCATAGCTGTGGTGAAAATGTGTAGGGTATTAGTGTGGCTATCCATTGATAGTGAAAAGTGAACTTCACTGGTGTGTGCCTAGATCAACGATTATCACAAATTTGGTCACATATTTTAAATGAAACTTTTTAATGAAATTTTGCATGGATTTATGGTATATATGCATCTCTGTATTGCAGGTGATGTTGACTTTAACACTACAAACCAAACAGCCACATTCCCCAGTGGTATAACAACAAGTAATGTTAGTATATCAGTGTTCAATGATACCATTGTTGAGGGAGATGAGATGTTTGACTTAACATTAACTGTACCAGAATTATTTAATGGAAGGATATCAGCTGGTTATCGCGATGTGGCTGTTGGAGATATCACTGATAATACTAGTAAGTGTGGTTAACGTGCATGGTGGTATTAATAAAAGTGATTTGAGTGATGATTATTATATGATCACACATACATGTATGTATATTGAATACAATTACTTAGATGTACCATAGTTAAATCTATTGGTAGACAGATATAATAGAACAATGTGTTGATTTTAGGGGACTGAAAATACTACATAGAAATCCATAGGTGTAAAGGTCCAGAAGATATAATTTCCAAAATTTCATAAAATGTTACAGCAACACACAAAAAGAACTCATACAAAACTAATAGTAACGGAATGGTTACACAGTACCAAAAAAATTACATTTTACAGCAAATGTTGTATCAGACAATTTACATGCAGACATCAAGGTTTGTGGTAGGTTTTAGCTCTAGTATTGGAATTACAATGCATATGGTCTGATTTTCAGAAGGTTCGACCTCTTAGCCAAATGAGGTTGATTCAGTCCCTACCAACGTTTCCCTGTACCACCACATACAGTACATCAGCATCACTTTGACTTGATACTTTTTTTTTAGTGGTGCTGATTGAATTTGCTTCTGAACAATTTAATGGTAGTGAATCATCAGGAATAGTAGAGGTGGTAGTTGTTAAGGTTGGGGGAACATCTTCAACTCCTCTTGATGTAATAGTCACTCCTTTTGAACAATCACCAGTAAACGCAACTGGTAAGGAATACATTGATAGATATGATGTTTAGTAACTACTATACTCCAATAGGATCAGGTGTTGACTTTGACTCTAATCCAATTACTATAACAATTGGAGCTGGATCAACAGAGGGTAGAGGTAACATATCAGTGAGCTGTGACAATGTGACTGAACGAGTGGAGACTTTTGATATGAATTTAACACTTGCTAGTGATAATCCTCTAGTGAGAGTAGGTAGGGACACTTCAGTTGGAAGAATCAATGATAGTACAGGTATGATATTAATTAAATCCTTACCAAAACAACTAATCTATGAAAAAGTATATGGCGCTTATAAAAGACCAGAAAAAAAAGTTATGGGATCAAATTGGCTGCCAAGGAATGGCTAAAATGATGAAGGCAATTGTGTCCATTTCTTGGCTGCCACCTTTGGTTTCTTAACTTTACTCATGCTAGCCTTTTAGGAGTGCTGCATACTTCTCACAGCTTGGCTGGATATCACTTCTTTGTGCAAAGCCAGCCTATTGTTGACTTTGAGGCTTCCTTTTAGCCATTTTTTTCTTTACTACAAGAATCACTAAAGATTGCTAGCTGAATCTGTATGTATTTATCGTAAATTTTAAAATGAAAAATTATCATCATGTAGCTATTAGAGCGACTTATTACAAAGCCGAATCCTATACAGGGCGTTATGTGCAACAATATCTACAGGGTGATTTTACAAGGCTGAATGCTCTACAGACTCTACAGGGTGACTTGTTTATGGCTGAATTGATTTTACTTCTTGGTGACTATTCTATTAGAGTATCTTGATTGTGCTTGTTTCACAAGCTTGGTTTTTGCCTTGTATTTCCTTAGCTAATACTCTCAGTGCTTTCAAACCACAAGCGAATTACACTACAATAGTTACTTCATATGCAGACAGATTTTCAAGTTATTACATCAATAAATTACTTCACAACAAATTAATCACTATTGCAATATTCAAAATCACAAATAACTCTGTTATTCCTAATCAGATCAGTTCAATACTTGTGCTGTAAACGTGCTGCATTATGCTCGTACTGCCCTACGCATTTGAAGAAAATCAACCAAAGAATGTGAGAGTAAATTGTTATTTTTCTGAAGTATACAATATGAAAATGAATTAAGAACACATAAAAAATAAAAATTATAAAGGTAACAAGATGAACTTTGAAATGGATAATTCGGTAATGGCTGGGTGGAGTTGACACAAATTTGAAATAGGAGATTCCCTACTCCCTAGGGAGTTTTAGCAGCAAAACTGGTTACTTTCCGCTCAGGCACGATCGAGTTACAGATACGTGAAAACATTGTTTACTCGGTTCCTGTAAAATGTGCACTTGTCTGTTGCATGTCCGCACTTGGCCATATGACACACTATCATGTATCCTGATCTATTTTGATCAGTGTGTGACATATGTAATATCCTGTATAGTTGTGGTGAACATTGAACAGTACAGTTATGAGACAAGAGAGAACAGTAGTGAAGTGATATTAACACTAACACTCAGTCAAGTATCATCTGAACCATTTGAAGTAATACTGACTACAATGGACATCACTGCTACAGGTAAGAGTGTAAAACAGCTAAATGGCTAATCTTTTCTACATATGTGACCGGATTTGCAAAAGGTACCTTTTCCACACACAAAATTTGACCCTATATTTGAACTTTACAGCCTCATAACTTTTTAATCATTAGGTATAATCATTTGTAATTTTTGATGAGTGTAGCTACAGTATCTGGCTGGAGTTTGATGCAAAGAGCAACTTAATCAGTATAAGAAATCAACAGTTACAACATTTTGTTTGCTGGTATGTACAATGTGTGGTAAAGGTACCTTTTTGCAAATCTGGTCACATATTATATTATGCATGTAATTTAAGACAAATACAAGGAAACAATGACTTCTGCCTTATTGAATGGCGTATTATTTGTAATGTTAATTTTGCATGCAGAAGCTGATGATTACAATGGAGCAAGGATCACAGTTAATGTTCCTGCTGGAGTATTAACACAATCATTTACAATAGACATTATTGATAATGATGTTGTAGAATGTGATGAAGTGTTCAGAGTCACTATAGAGTCTGTTACCACATGTGGAGTTACTACTGGAAATTGTATTAGTAGCAATGTAACTATAATGGATGATGATGGTGAGTGGAGTAATTATAGTATGTGTGACCATGACTAACTAGATTTAATGATGATATTTGGTCAGCAAATAGCAACAATATAGATTAAAATCTTACTTTTTTGAAGCAAGGTTGTGGTCTTTTACTTTAATTCAAAAATTGGGTATGTGTGGAGGACTCCTTTTGCAAATCCAGTTAACAGATTCACAAAATTGGGTCTTCCTCACATAATTGATTTTACACATTTGTAAAACCCAGTCTGGGAAAAAGGGTCTTATCACTTTTTTAGAAGTATCAAGAAATGCCGGTTTTAAGTATTTAATGTGTTGTAGCTCACCAATGGAAGCTACGTGTACCAAATTTTCACTCATTTTATACCAATTTCTTACATTCCAAAACGTCCACTATTCAAGTAGCCAGCAGCTAAGTTTCCTGCCATTTTAGATAGTTTTAAACCGAGGTTGACTGTATCAGGTGAGCTCCAATAGGGGAGAAAGGTGGGGCCTGGAGGGAGGGCAAAAGGGTGTTCAAATAAATTGAAAAAAGGTTTAGGGATGTAGTAGGCCAAATTTCAGGTCTCAAAACTGGCTTAAATGAAAGGAAATTTACAACATAGATCTTTATTCAACACCACGGAGCTGTACACTCACATACAGCCATCCTTAGGTTACCAGAGTTCCATTAATGCCCCACACCACATGTACAGATCGTCACTGGGCTTGGGAAAAGCAGCCAGTAAAACCAAACCACTCAAGTCTAGCTGATTTTGATTGTGAATTTAGATAGTTTATTCATGTAGCTTTGTGTTCTTGGTGAAAAAATTTGAATCTGCTGACTTGGGTGATAAGGCCTGTTTATCCATACTGGGTCACATATGACGAATTGTAACTTCAGATTAGAAAATATTATGGACTTGAAATTTGCTCAGTAGTGAGTGCCAACATGTCTTAATGGATGAATAAAATCTCAAGTTCACTTCTTTTTTTTCAGAATTCGTTATGCTCTTCTAAGTTCATAATTGGATGTGCACTTAAGAACCATCTGTTCTGCAAAATCAGGTTTATCGCTATTCTGAACAGAGGATTATAATCTTATATAATTGTATATTGCAACTACTTATCAGCTTAAAATGTCTGCAAACTAAATTAATGTGTTATGATGTATGTTCAATCTGACCAAATATCAGTTCAATATTCCACACAGAAAGGACAATGTATACTTTAACATGCATATTTTTGGGGAGGCTATAGAATAGTAATAATGTCACGTACTTATTTTTCCACCCACAGAAACAATATTATCACTGAACCAAACAGAATATTCAGTATCAGAAGATGATGGTCATGTACTAATTACTGTAGCACTAAGCACTGCAGCATCACAAGATATTACTGTACAGATCACATTCAATAATGGAACAGCTACTGGTAATAGATAACTGATCTGTTCTGTGATATTGTTAATGTATCCTTCACAGGTGGAGAAGATTATGGTGTGGGAACTCCTTCATCATTCACTTTCCCCATACGAGCAGGAACATTATCATCATCTACCACTATGGATATTGTTGATGATATGATTGTTGAAGATGATGAGACATTTGATATTACTATAACATTGATGACAACTTGTTTATCAATAAATGTTGATGATAATTCTGCTACTGTAATCATCCTTGATGATGAAGGTACATAATTGTAACATAGTGTTCATGAAGTATGTGAGTGACTAACCAATTGATCTACTTTTAGAGTACTATCTAGCACACCTATTCTTCTTACATTAAGCATTCAGTAATGCAAAGTAACAAATTAGTTATAAATTAGTTACAAAGTAAATACAAATATAAAATTAATGCTATCAAATAAATAAAACACACATGTTACCAGATTTTACAAAACTGATCCAAATCGCAAATCAGGAAAAATCAAACTAACACCACCAGTGGATAGCTACACTATAATACTAATAGTTTTGACACTCACCAATATTGGCTTGTTTAATTAATGCGAATAACTGTATTGTTAATTTTAAGCAGTATCTTATAGTCCACTTATCATAATATTGTAACAATTGTAGACAACAATGCATTGTTAACTGCAACAATGTCACTTCTTGTAATTTCCATTCACAGACATTACAGTGACATTCAGTCAGGACAGATTCTATGGTTCTGAACAAACTGGATCAGTAGTGGTAACACTGGAGCTAGTAGGAGGATCATCTAGTAGATCATTTGATGTGATTGTAACTCCATCAGAACAATCACCTGTTTCTGCTAAAGGTATGATTAACTACATACAGTACCAGCCACTGGGGCAGATCCAGGGTTTGGCAAGGGCAGGGTAGTAGGCATAAAAAGAAGTAAGGAGTGTGGTGGCTGTCCCCCCCAGAAGCTGCAGCTATCTTTCAGAACTGAAATTTTGATATAGAGCAGTTTAGTGCATTCGTACTGTTTGCTAAGTGTACTTCATTGATCAAGAGCTGTATAGAGATAAATGACAGTCATGAGTTCAGCTAGCTGTATTATGAGTCATGGGAAGGACCATCTGCATTTCATTTGCAAAAGATATATATTTTTAGCAGACCAAGTGTGCCCATTCGTGGGATAGTACTGCAAATATACTCAGTAACCGTGGATATTCTCAATTTGTAATAGTGTTACATGTGGTGGCTGTTCTATTTGGAATATTTGACTGACTACTCTATTAGAGTGTCTCGATCTTGTATAAAATTTGTGTGTGTGTGTCCCTAGTCCCCTTCCCCCCTTGATCCGCCACTGAGCCATTTTCTTATATTACTTACAAATGGTGAAGATAGCTCAGGAGGATTGGAACATAATAAATAAATATTTTACTGAACCATCTTTTTGGACATAATTGACATTAGTAGAGAAACAATAGTAGTGGTAATAACTTTTGGTAAACTATTCGGGACTACTTCTTAATTGAAATGGATTCTGTATGAATGTAACACCTACTGAATTTATGGAGACAATCTATTGGTTTGGTCTTCCAGTGGAGTTATATTACGTATATTTTGGATTACTACGTACATTGGAACCAAGCCTAACAGATGCGTGCAACTGAGCAGCTAAGGATTCTATTATAAGCATGTCAATTTTAAATTCTAACTGATGCCCACTCCACCACCACCCTCTATTGTATGTGAGCATCCATCATACTGCAACACTTTTATTTAACCTCACAAGGCTTTGAAAAGGCTAACATAACACCATCTTTAGTAAACATTCTTATAGATGAAGTTTCGGAATGAGTTTATTTAACTTTATTAGTTTACTACAGCTATTATTCTTTCCAGAAAAGTTTCTCACTTGCTATATTTCAAATTTTGCTCCAATTTTACTCAGAATATTAATAAATGTAACCTTCTCAGTGAAAACTCGTCTAGTTTGCACAACTTTTGAATTTCTTTTTATTTTCTCAGCATTATCTGCAATTTCCAAGGAATGGTTCGCCAAAATTTCAGTTAGTTATGGTCAGTAGTTTTGGAATTACTACCTAGAAAGTAGGGAAAGCAAGGAAATCGATTTGTAAAGGGACTATACTAAAAATATATGACAGGCACTAACATTTACAGCCATAACTTCCATTTGGATTAGTCTGCAGTGTTGAGATTTGGCTTACAATGTTCACCATGGTATTGTTAGATCAGCCAAGGTATAGGTTTAGCCCTACAGTCACTTGTACGTATGTAGGTGTGTGAATGCAGTTTTACTGAAAAAATTGCAATAATTTTGTTTACGTCTATGCATTATAAACGAACATATGTGACGCGCAAACCATTGGGGCTACAGAAACAAAACAAAGATTTTCAAACTTCCCATGAGTAGATGAATAAGATGGTGTATAGGTTTAACTGATTTAAGACTTCCTTTCCTGAGTAATGGCTCGATTAAAACTTGCATAAATTTTCTTTGTAACACGAGTAGGCCTAAACACGAGAAATTTCTCCTGTTTTTTAAATCTCGTTTTTCTCAAAACACATGCTTGTGTGAACTAGTTGGGTTTTCACTGAGACAGTCATAAATGTTTATTGTAGTACAGTATCTGAAGTTATAAAAAATGTGTGACTGTTGTGTTAGAATATTTTGGAAAAGACAAGTCAAGTCCTCATAATTTAGCTTAAAAAGTTCAACAAATACACAATATGTAGTTGTAAGACTTGTGTGATTTGTATATCCTTAGATAATGGTCTGTTGTCCTAGTTGACTCTGATAGTACAGAGCCAGCTCTATAAACTTCAAACTGTGCTTGCTATTACACACCTTCACTTATTGTTTCCCTCAAGGTTTTCATATTTTATGGACCAATAATATAGTATTCAATATAGAGCTGAGTGATAGTTGCGATCTATCGATTATCGTGATAGTAAGTAACAATCGTGATAATGATAGTATGCAATCATACTATCGTGATATACAAAACATGTCTCACAAACATGAATAACAGCAGCAAACATGATAGTGTTGAAGTTGGGGAAACTGTGAAAGTACAGTTGAGGATGCACAACAAAGATGACAACTGTAATACATACCAATTTTTACCAATGGGTGTAAGAAAAGCAGATATGTGGTGTGCAATTGAATTATTGTGTGTCATTTATGTGAAGTTGAGTGTCTTTGATAACTAGTAGTAATATCGTGATACTATCGCTATCGTGATATAAAATTACTATCAAATTGTGATAGTGATAGTTGCACTATCGCTCAGCTCTAATTCAATTCACCATGAGCACCCATATTCTATCATCACTAATGATAGTGCTGAAAAATACCTTAACTATGTCAAATATTTTCCATGCTATTTGCACACAGCAAAGAAAACTACTTTTACATTACAGGAATACTGTTGCTTTCCTATCCTATTTTCTCTAGGTGGTGTTGATTTTAACACTGCATACCAAACAGTCACATTCCCCAGTGGTATAACAACAAGGAATGTTAGTATATCAGTGTTCAATGATACCATTGTTGAGGGAGATGAAATGTTTGACTTAACATTAACTGTACCAGAATTATTTAATGGAAGGATATCAGCTGGTAGTCGTGATATGGCTGTTGGAATAATCAGTGATAATTCCAGTGAGTTTGTTTTCTGTGCAGTTAGTGACAATAATTATGATTGGTTCAGATAGGTTTGTGGGAATTAGAAATGCATAAACTATTAATTTGTATTGTTGTTGTAGTACTTTATCTTAGATTTATGGTTTCAATAAAATGCGCAAATGTATAATTGTGAATGGGCCTGCGAAAACAGGGAATGTTGGCACTGAGATATGACCTTTAGTCTGACGGGGTGTAGTTTGTGCCCACATGCCCTGTTTTTGCAGGCCCAGTCATATATATTGGTACAACCAGAAGCATTGAAACAAGGTTCAAGGAAATGATTTTGAAACAAAGAATCTACTTGCTGGTCAAAGAAACAGAACGACTATCACGTTATAATCTGACTGCATGCATTATGTACTTACCTTTGTCCTCCTTTGTGTTCCATTTCTTTTTGCTGACAACTGAAGGTATCGATTTGCAGTAGCACACTGTATGGTTTCCCTGCACTACAGTTTGCAAACGGGAATCGTCTGTATTTCCAAGATTACTGGATTGATTGCAGAGGCACTTCTATTATTGTTCTTTGTTTGTAACACTGCGTAATGGGCTGAAATAGGTGAAGGCAAAGTGTAATGGCCATTTCACTTTTGTGCCAGTAATTGATAGTTGAGGCATGTGAATCATCCGTATTTTTCATGTTGACTGGATTGATTGCAGAGATGCTTCTCTTACTGTTCTTCGTTTGTAGCACTGTGTACAATGTATCTGGCTGAACATAGCTGAAAGTGAAGCGGCTACTTCACTTTCAAGTCAGTAATTGATAACTAGGATGAGTGTTAGACTGAATTAAGGATTAAATGTTCACTAGTAATTCTGCAGGTGCTGGTGACCTCCTTGCTTCCCTACTTTTTTTGATGATACCTAATTGAACTTGAAATTCAAAATTTTCCTTATACTTGTACTCTTGGTTATGCCTAACCAATACTGCCAAAGCACCAGAATGTTATTATGAAGCTGGTTTTTGGGTGATATTTTTGGCCAGAAAAACCAATATTATACAGTACTACTGTACTATATGATATAAATGTTTTATTCTAGCTTCATGCTAGTACTGTGTGAGAGGTGTCTCCAATAGAATTTTATATTATAGTGCAAGTACATTTGTGAGAATGCAATTAACTGCGTACTTCTGAAAATGATCCCATTATTACAGAACTATTCCTATTTTTCTGGCATATTCTGCCACTCTCTAGTTAAATTGAAGTTAAACTCTACCCTACCTCCTGCAGCTGGGTACAATTATAAGGACAGAACTATGAAATAATCCTTTTTTGCATGCTTATCCACACTTCGGACATTGAAGAACTTCATCCTCTTGGATATATCATTTTTACACTAATAGTAGCTGCATGTGTAAAATGAATGAATTTAGTCATACTTATGACACATCAATGTTCACTTCTGTGTTGAAAGTTGATTAGTACTTGGGCCACAACTAAATGATAATTAAACTCCAAGACCAAGGGAACTACCTGTTGGTTGTGGTGTCTAACTTATTTAGACTAAGCACTGCAATTGTTTGAAGTACGTACCTTTATTGCATTGGTATGAGTGTGGGGTGAAAAAGCAATGATGAATGGTTGAACACTCATCCTGAAGTTCTTATGGTTCCCACAAAAATTTTTTTTCAAGGAATGGGTACATGTAACCACAGTAACAACTACAGCTAGATACGCTTAGTCTACTATTTGTCCAGAATTATTTACAGAACACAGAGAAGTAGAGTACTACTATTAGCCAAGAAGAAAATAAATGTTCAACTCTGCACCAAGAACAAGGAATTGCTATTTGATAATTCATGATGGTGAATATTAGCCGGCTCCACTAAGTTAAAGACTGAGTTTTTCAACAGTCAGTGATGCACAAAATGCTGGAGTAAGACATACAAAGACACCTGCTGTAGTGTGTCTATTGTGTTATAATTGTTTATAATGCACAAAATTTGTTGAGGGCACACAGGTGACTAAGTGACATGTGTAGATGAATAGGTCAAGTCAATAAGTAATTTAGTAAACCTCTAAATGAGCTAAACACATGAAATATTCTGCTAGCTGCAGACTTGAAGCATTTTATTATTCATATTTTTTTGTAGTGTTGGTGATAAATTTTGCTTCTGGACAATTTACTGGTAACGAATTATCAGGAATAGTAGAGGTGGTAGTTGTTAAGGTTGGGGGAACATCTTCAGCTCCTCTTGATGTAATAGTTACTCCATCACCGGTATCAGCAACTGGTAAGGAATACATTGGTAGATATGATGTTTAGTGACTACTATACTCCAATAGGATCAGGTGTTGACTTTGACTCTAATCCAATTACTATAACAATTGAAGCTGGATCAATAGAGGGTAGAGGTAACATATTAGTGAGCTGTGACAATGTGACAGAACGAGTGGAGACTTTTGATATGAATTTAACACTTGCTAGTGATAATCCTCGAGTGAGAGTAGGTAGGGACACTTCAGTTGGAAGAATCACTGATAGTACAGGTATGATAGTAGTATAATATATCTATGTTGACCAGTGTGTGACATATATAATATCCTGTATAGTTGTGGTGAACATTGCACAGTCCAGTTATGAGACAAGAGAGAACAATAGTGTAGTGATATTAACACTAACACTCAGTCAAGTATCATCTGAACCATTTGAAGTTGTACTAACTACAATGGACATCACTGCTACAGGTGAATAGAGCAAATGAAAAATAAAACACACAAAGAAACACGTACTGTCACCTTTTAATTTTATTACAACACATTACCCCTTTTCCATTAACAAAGTTCCACATGTACAAAACAAGTACATTTTCTTTGCGTTTTAAGCACAAAATTCATTTATTAGAAATTTTATACAATATTTCCTGAGGCTACTAAATCCAATAGAAACTTATGGCAAAGTAACTGAATAGTTAGTAACCTGTTATCTTGCTAACGATTGTTTACTACTGTACATTCATCAAATGAAAATTAGGAAGCCAAAAACAAAACTGTTAGATCACTTTCTGGATAAGACAGGCATCATTAGCATTCAAATCTAGAAGTCCTAGTCAATACACCAATTCACGGTATGGCACTGACTCAATAAAATTGAAGGATAAGTTCCGATGCTAGCACCCACAGTTTGTTTCTTAATAAATAACTTACTGGACAAAATATATCATTCTAGCCAGGCATGGTAACTGCTTGATACTTGTGCTATTGTCGCGTAATGTTATGAATGTCATGCCAGTGCAGTAGCACTGACATGATCAACTTAACTTAAGGATAAATCCCAATGCTAGCAAACACAGCTTGCCACTTTCTATCACTCTTTCTAAAACTTTAAAACAATGCAACAATGGTTTCTACTCTATTTAGAACCCCTCAGATGATGTGAACTAGGCTACCAACAATTAATTACCTCGGTCTGCGGTTTTGGTAATTAAGTTAGTGAGTAGCCTCTCTCACATCATCCTCAGGTCTTTATATAGCATAGAAACCTTGTTGGCTCATTTTAACTACTACAGTACTTAGAAGTGAATTTATTGCATCCACAGATGTTGAGGATTACAATGGAACAAGGATCACGGTTATTGTTCCTGCTGGAGTATTAACACAATCATTTACAATAGACATTATTGATAATGATGTTGTAGAATGTGATGAAGTGTTCAGTGTCACTATAGAGTCTGTTACCACATGTGGAGTTACTACTGGAGATGTTATCAGTAGTAATGTGACTATAATGGATGATGATGGTGAGTGGAGTGACAACACTGTTATAATTTAAAATTATTCCACCCACAGAAGCAATATTATCACTGAACCAAACAGAATATTCAGTATCAGAAATTGATGGTCAATTACTAGTTGGTGTTACACTTAGTAGAGTAACATCAAAAGATGTAACTGTACTAGTCACTATCACTGATGTGACAACTACTGGTAATATTGTTAACCCAATGACTACATGATACTGTTAATGTACATATCTTTCACAGGTGGAGAAGATTATAATGTAACACAACAATCACTACTCGTCATACCAGCTGGGTTGACATCATCATTATATAGTGTAGATATTATTAATGATATGATACATGAAGATGATGAGACATTTGATATTACTATAACATTGATGACAACTGGATTATCAATAAGTGTTGATAATAATTCTGCTACTGTGACCGTTGTTGATGATGAAGGTAAGTCATTTAAAGCAAAGTATGATAATTGTTATGTAGAATATTAATAGCCATTGCTGCCATTAATATTTAGTTTGCATTAGTGTAAATGATTGGCATATTAAAAGTTATCTTTAAAAACCCTTCTAAATTACATGTTACACTGCATTTGCAAAAAGGTACCTTTTCACACACAAAATTTTACCTTCATAACCTCTTTATCATTGCATATAATGCTCTATGAGTGCAGCTAGCATACCTGGCTACATTTTGAAAATAAAAACAAGTTAATTAGCACAATACCCTAGTTCTTCATTTAAGCATATAGCTATGTTCCAAAATCATTTATGCCTAGCTTATTTTTATGCCCAATGCAAGAATGCGTTGTACAGGCATCTAAGCTGACAAAACAATTATTTAAGCTGCTAAAGTAATTTTCGTAAGTGCTGTTAATATGCAGTTTACAGCCATAGCATATATACTGCAATTAACTCTTGTACATTGCTGTTAATAGTGTACAGTCACAATTTATCAAACACATTTCAATAAGAACTTATTCTCCACCGCAACAACACATGAACTTCAGTTTAGATTATTCAACAAATTTTTTTCTGGGTTATAAGTTATTAGTAATTCACAGCAACACATTGTGAAACAATAGAGCCTATCATTTACCACTCCTCAAACATCGTATGTTTTATCCAACAGCATTACTTCACTTAATGACCAATTTTTAAACAGTTCACACATTCCAATGAATAACTTGCCAGGATATTGCCCTGTCACTTTGAGGATTCTATTGCATATCCAATTACTGAATAACAGAAGTTTTACAGAGATTGAATACACCATTAATAAGTTATGCAGGTTGGACTGAAACAATACGCAATAAGTATTTGGAAGCTCAAGATACCCTAATAGAGCAGTCACTCTAATACAACAGTCAAATAAATATTAATTATTACTGTAACTTCAGAAATCACTCTCATGTTCAATCTCAGAGGGTCTAATTTTAAAACATATTCTGGGGGGCATGTTCCCAGACCCTCCTAAGGTTACCTAAATATATCTGTTATAGGGCCCCACATTCTTGATTTGCCCCATGCCCCCTCTATTCTCTCGGCAGCCCTGCCTCGTGTCACTGCATATCCACTAGAGCCTCTGGAGCACTTTACCAATGTGAACTACTAAAGGACACTATTGTAAAATTAATATTGTATTGTTGGTCATTACAGCTCAACAAGTGCTTAGTTAGTATTTATAGCCTTGATCTGTTGAATAGCTTGCATTATATTATATTAATACATACCATTCGATAATTTGCAATTCACATTGCTGGTTGAATTGTGGTTGTTTCAAAGAACTAGATTTACTGTTACTAAACACTTGAGGCATGTCCACACGAATTCGAATTAGGAACTGGATGCAAAACGAATTCAGGCAATGCGTATTGAATCTGAATTGAACGTGTCCACACGCACTATCACGTAATGCGCATTATTGAGTTTACTAGTGTGATAAACGGATAATTAAACGGTTGAGAAAACACTCATTTGCGCCAACCAAGAGAACAGTGAGTTTAACGACAGACTGAAAGGAATAGCTCGTAGTAACGCTTATACTTTTGTTTATAACGTACCGGAAAGATTTTTTACGAATAGTGTACGAAAAACTGCTGATGGTGCGTGATGGGTATGGGACCGTTGTTCTTTCAAACTCTAAGGGCTAGATATGATGATGAAACGCTGCTTCGATACATCCCTGTGCTTTTATCACACCGAGCGCTTCTGTATTTCTATCTTGTGTTGTTTACAAAGGTCACATGCAAACGTGTCAAGCCCTCACGTGCTGCATTATTATGACATAGCAAATCCCGATTCGCAGCCAATTCGTATTCAAACCACCTGTGGAGGTGGATTCATGTAATCCACTTTCAATTCGACTCACCCTAATGCGCATTCCGTGTTGACACGAATAATTCGAATCAATGCACATTCAATTCGCATTATTTTTGTCGTGTGGACATGCCTTTGGATACAAATTATAACATGAAAATACTGCTAGGCATGCATACATTATGCCGGAATAATTTTTGGAATAATCAGTGGTAAAAAGAATCAGGAATAATTCTGGAATAATAGGGTGATCTTACAGAATAATCAATTAGAATTCACACATTTTCTGTGTAGTATTGCAAAACAATTCATAAAGGAACATCCGCAATCATTACTACAATCAGGTAGGTTTAGTTGTGACTGCTCTATTAGACTATCTCGATCTTTGGGTATAGTTTTTATGCTTGCAAGTGGTTATATTTTCAGCTACAGAAGAATATCCATTTGACTTTTACAATTCCAGGAATTACTCCAAATATATTTGGAATAATTTTGGGAATAATAGGTGAATAAAAAAGAATTGCCAGAAAGAATAATAGGTAATTTAAAAAGCACAATGTACTCAAGCCTAAATACTGCAGCAGTTTACATTTTGCGTATTAAGTTTTTCTCAACTACTTAACTTACTAAGCACTTTTCATGGCTGTTTACATTTAAGTTTGCAGTATAGTGGGAATTAAATAGAAATATTGAGCAAGTGATTTGTAGCATATTTATAGTAGAAGCAAACTAACTGTTATAGTTAGCTACTGTGTGATAGTTGGAGTGTAGTGCAATCTGATATTTCTATATGGCTGGTGTGCCAATTAGTTCTGTTTTGTTCCATTCCATTTCTGGTTTTATAACTGTGTACCTGGTTATGTATATGGTGCAAAACTCATTGCTACAGAATTCCATGGTCTTGAAACCAATGACATGTAAATTGCAACTGTATCACAGTGAATGTTATTCAGTAATTGTATAGTTGTAATTTTTAGTTAAATTGATCAGATATTAGTCCAATTTATTATAAACCTTTTTATAAAATATTCAAATGTTGTTATTTACGTGTGTACACTGTAGTTGCTATGATATGCTTCAGTGAAGCTAGTCAATCAGTTATGGAGGATGATGTGATGATCAATTATACCCTGACTGTTGATATTCCACTATTCATGGATATAACTATCACTCTAAACACTGTTAACGGAACAGCTACAGGTTAAATTTTATAATATGAAATGTGTATAGTGATCGTGTATTAATAGGGGGAGATGACTATGTTGATGGACCTTACAGTTTGCTATTGACAAGTGGTTTGACTAGAGTTAGTGGTCAAGTTAGAATACTTGATGATAATATTTATGAGGGAACTGAGAATTTTAGTTTAACAATTGATAGTTTGTCACTGCCTGTGAGAGTTATGGTAGCAGCTAACTGTCAACACATTATAACTATCATTGATAACCGTAAGCACAACAAAAAATGTTTAGTGATGGATGTAATTTGAGTTTATCTCCATAGCAACAACTGTCAGCTTCAACAGTGCAATGTACAATGCTAGTGAAGCAGATTTACTATCAGATAATATTTTTATCATCATCACTGAGCCAGGAATAGATCCATTTTATGAAGCAGTTATAAACAGCACAAATGGATCAGCTATAGGTAAGAATTTGTTATTAATTGGTATCTGGTTGGTAACAGTAATCTTAGGAGGATTTATTGATTATGACTCAACACAAAAGATGGTTGGTTTCAACAGCACCACTAGAATAGCTGTGATCCAGTATAGAATTGGAGATGATGCCATTGTGGAGGATAACGAACAATTTACTATTACATTAATGCCAGTAGTTGGTCATTTCATCACTGGTGATATTCCTCAAGCAACTGTCACTATTACAGATGATGACCGTAAGTGGTTCCTAAAAAACCAATCTTTCTTTATTTTTTACATGAAAAGAAATTACAGTAGATTACATAAATCAATAGTGAGATTTTTTATTTGCCAATGGGTAAAATGTCATGGTGTGTATTACCTTGGCTTCTAAAAGTGATATGGTGAATGTTCAAACCCAACCATTACTCAAAACGATATTTAAGCTGATAATTTTAAAATTGAGTTTAGCACCACACAAGTGCGACTACTATTTGAGGTGTAGCATTTAACCAAGTGATATGGTATTCCTTTATCTATTGTTCTTTTTTGTGCTCAATTTTAGGAGTTACTGTCACATTTAGAGAAATGAGATTCATTGGCTCTGAAAGGGCTGGATTTGTGAATGTGATTGTAGAACTAGTAGGTGGCACAGTCAGTATTCCATTTGATGTCACCATCACCTTGTCTGAACAAACACCAGTGTCTGCTAAAGGTAGTAAAGTAACATATATAGCTACCAATATGCATTTGCTTTGTTTGACAGGTGGTGATGACTTTGACAACACCATGTTGGTAGCTACCTTTGGTGTTGGAATGACAACAGTTAACGTCACTGTACCAGTAGTACGAGATGAAATCATAGAAGGGGAGGAAGAATTTGTGTTAACATTAAATGTACCACCATTGTTTGATGGTAGAGTGTCTACTGGTATTAATAATACTACAATAGGAGTTATTAGTGCTCCGACAGGTGAGTTTAAATGTGGGCTAATTAACAATACTTGCTAAACACCTGTACACTGATAATTATTATAGTTATCATGCAAGAAATTTATTAAAGACTAACTCTTCCACAATACCCACAGAAAATCATTCTATACAGATTTTGATATGACTAATTTTGATATGGTTAAGTTTAAAGTGAGGTTAAAATTTCAGGAAATAAAGTGCCAAGACTGACCAATCATAGCTTCCCTCAAAATCACCACAAACAGTGGAAGACATTGGTAGGAAAATATTAGAGTTAGGATCAGGGTAGACTTAAGATTCTTCTTCACTGAGTATATTTGAGGTTTCTTCTTCCTTAATGTGTTAGTTTCTTCTTGATACGCATATTTATTAGGTAGAAACTAAGAGATACTGTATGGATAGTCAGTAGTAAAGCACAGAAGGTAGTGACCTTACCTCCAGGAGCAGCGAAGAAAGGAGGATGGGGGCTGTAGCACCTCATCCTAATACAACAGTCAACAAATATAATGTTGATGGTTACTGCTAAAATAACTCTTAGATCCAGTTTTGAGTTTTGAGAGTCTAAATCTCAAAAAGTTTCTGGAGAGAGGGCAGCATGCCCCCAGACCTCTTTATAGATCCACTGGATACTAATATAAATACCTCAAGATCGAGATACCAAATAGAGCAGTCACCCTAATACAACAGTATTAATAGCATTCTGATAAACTGCTAAAATCACTCCCAGATTTAATTTCAGAGAGCCTAATTTTCAAAATTTCCTGGGAGGCATGCCCACAGACCCCCTAGATTGGGATGCTTTGCATGCTACTGTGCTTTGCACACTAAGACATGCCATCCCCTGGATAAGCCTAGCTATACCCCAACTCTCTCTAAAAAATGTGTCTCCTCCACCCCTGCTTACTCCACACCTGTAGATTCCTGGTGTGAATCATAAAGATCAAAATTTAATTGGTTTATCTGTTTGCTCAACATGTCTCATCTACAATTGTTTTATGCATAGCCACTGTGAAATTTACAGTTTTTGTACTTTTTGGTGTGTGTTCCCTCCCATCAAAGCCCAATGATGATCCATTAACTTGTTATTAACTGTTATATTAAGGAGTTTTACAGCCATCTAATTACACTATTAGCGTACCCATATTCAAATATCTCAAGCTTTGAATTAGCAAACTGTACCTGTAGAAATCTTCCTTAATCTATTGTTTTACATAATTTTGTTACATTGTTTTTTACTAGACAAATACTCAATGTTGCTGTTCATTTTGTATGTGTATAAGTGGGACATAATCACTTTAGTCTTGAAGACTGCTTTATTAGAGGGTGCTGATTTTTTGCAGTTACGTGAAGAAGGCTGTGCAGGAGTGCATGCTATTAATACATGCTTAAATGGAGTAACTTGAATATACTTACTCTGTAGGTGGATGCCTTATACAGTGCTATGCATTCATAACATGTACAAAAAAATTCAAAGTAGTATGATTAGCCCTAATTGCCATATTCTAGATCTACCCTGCCGTTTGAGTTCAGCAATGCAGTATTCAGCCATGAAAATGCCTGTAGAGCCTATTGTTGTGTAAAAAAATGTAATTGCACCTCTACATATATACAATGTAAAAAAAAAATTATAGTGCAAACAACGCTTACCTGCATGTCTGACATTATTTTGTTGTTTTAACATCAGTGGTTGTACTGTAGGTAGACACATAGACATTCAGGCATACAAGTACACATTTAATTTCTCTGAACTAATTTTATATATGACACCAAGTGTGTGCTTTTAATCATCTAGTGGGAGCCTGTGGACAGCCATGCACCTGCTTTAAAAATACATAAGCAGTGATACATCTTTTATTGTAATAACCTAGCTCTTACTGTGACTTTTGCAGCTTGCTATTACAAAGGAATGTATTATGAGTTTGGAATTCAGATGCAAAGCAACTGTTCCACAAGATGTACATGTATGGTTAGTGGAGAGTTCACATGTGAGACAGTACCTTGTTCTTATGATGGACCAACTTGTCTGGCTATTGGTGACCCTCATTATAAAACATTTGATGGGTACTGGCATCACTTCCAAGGCAAATGTGAATATATTCTTACTAAACCATGTGATGGTGAAGATTTTATCATTTCTGCCAGCAATACTGGAGAAGAAGACAGCCCTGTTTCTCTTGTTGGTAAAGTAAGAATTAATATTCCAAATGAAGATCTTGAAATAGTATTAGAACGGGAAGACTTTGGAAAGATTACATTATTCATCGGTGGTGTAGAATCTAATATGGGTGATGTTGGGTATATATCAGATAGTGTAGATGTATTTCGTACTGGTGGATATCCAACTGTACTATTAAAAACCAGAGGTGTTCGAGTCTTTTTTGATGGAGTATATCGAACAGAAATTACGGTGGCCAAGTCTTTAGAAGGACAGCTTTGTGGATTGTGTGGAACTTATAATAATGTGATCACTGATGATCTTCAGATGTCAGACGGTACAATCGTTCCTCTACCAGAGTATAGTGAATCAGTAGCAATTGAAGGAATTGTTAATGATGTTGGTGATTCTTGGAAAGTACCAGATCCAACTAATCCAGAATGTAATGGAGGAAGGTTCAGTAAAAGAAATGCACTGGGTGTCACTAACTGTTCTACTGATCCTGATGTTGTATTACAAGGACAAACTAGGTGTAGTATTTTGGAAGAAGATCCTTTCACTGCCTGTCATGATGTAGTTAATATCACACAATATGTAGTCAATTGTGAATTTGATTATTGTTGTTGCAATGAGACGGAACGTGAAGATTGTTACTGTGATGCTTTATCCAGTTATGCTAGTGCTTGTGCTGATGCTGGAGTAGTTATACCAAACTGGAGAACATCTGATATTTGTTGTAAGTTATCCAAATGATTTCTTAAATATACTTTTATTTGTTTGTACATACTATTATTGTGTTCTTCTCCAGCACGTCCATGTCCTACTGGGATGACATATCAACAATGTGGTCCATTATGCCCTCAGACATGTGATAATCTTGATCAACCATGTGAAGGTGGATGTGCTGAAGGTTGTTTCTGTCCTTTTGAAGAAGTGCTACTTGGAGGAGTGTGTGTGAATAACTCTCAATGTGAAGGTTTGTTTGAATTAGAACAGAAGATGATACTTAAATCCATGTATACCTTATACAGTGGAACCTCAGTTATCTGAACCCCTTGGGACCAGGGTTGGCCTGAAATGTCCATATCTCTGAAACAGTACATAAAGAACATTGTTTTAAAATAATCAACTACCTTAATAGAACAGCCACTACTCTAGTAGAGCAGTCATTTCCGTAGTCCGGTTATAACCGAGAATCCAGATAAGTGGGGTCTGGATAACTGAGGTTCTACTGTAGTGCTAAATTTACAGTACTTCAAGCTTCAGCAAATATGTATTTAATTAAAAGTTTAACTTCATTTATTGCCTAGGCATCCCAAATGTCACTGTTGTTGGTGATGCTGAGAGGAATGAAACAGCGTTAAAAGATGTTACACTATCAGTTACTATTGATATTGGATCATCCTTCACATTTACTGTACAGTGGTACTACAATGATCAACCAATAACTGATAATGGAAACTACACTATTAATACTACATCATCTAGTTCATCACTAACAATACTTACTACAGTTCCTAGTGATACTGGAACATACAGAGTTGATGTTACTAGTAGTGTGGGCAGTGATACTGTATCTTTTACTGTTGACATTGAAGGTCAGTTATGTATGGAAATATTTAGATTATTGGTTTTGCTGATTTGCTTCATTTAAAATAACACCTGCATGCATTGAACTGCTGCTGATTCCATTGATAATATGCAGTATATGGTGCCATGATTCAATGAATTAAATTACTGACTGTCCTAAAATACAGTTTAAATACTTGTAGGTTATTTAAGGAAATTGCCTTTGCTTCCTAAGGTACCTCAACATACAGTCATCAACTAATAAATGACATAGATTCCTTGGTTGATGGCATAACTATTTTCATACCCTTAATTTGGTTTGTGAAGTTGGATTCTTTCCATGTCCGCTCCTGTTCTTTAATCATAAACAATACCTGAACACTGAAAATGGGTTTGTTTATACTGATGACTGCTGCATTACAATTTCCTTTTATAAGTAAATATAAATATGTAAACATCTACATGCATAAATTCAGGAATGAAATTATGTTAAATTCAATGAACTGCAGTATTATTACGCCCCAAGTAACTTTGTAGTAACATTGGAGACAAATTTTGGTTTAGGTTTCAAAAACCTGCTGGAAATGTTTACACTAGGCTTTTGGGAATTATGCTCAAAATTTTCATCATTATTCTATTCTGGATTTCTTTAAACTTAACATTATGCTTTTATTATTCCCAAAACATACTCATATATACTTTTCTTCACTTTTGTAATTAAAATGTACACAGTAAGTAAACATTGCTAAATCTAGTTGCCAGAAAAGCTGTATTTTTGTCAACAATATGCTTAGGGACAAGTAATGAACTATTCCGCTCCAGTCATTTTATTAGATTAATTGACTGCTCTATTAGAGTATCTCTAAAACTGCATCACAACTACCTCAGTTCTTTTACCACATCATTATATTCTCAAAACGATTTGTACATAGTTCCTGCATCTCTAATTCCAGTATCTTTAATTTGCATGTTTACAATTTTCCCAATATTGTTACAGATAAAGGAAACAGTCAACCTATAGTACACAATCATAATTAATAATCTTTCTTGATGCAAAAGTGTCTTATACTCTTCAATGTGTGTTCAATTATTGTAGCTATATCTCTGAGATTTACTCAAAGTGCATATAGCGAGAATGAAAGTGACCAAAGTGCTACAATTATGCTATTCCTAAGTAGTTCACCTGCTATTGATGTCACTGTACAAGTGTTTAGTAGTGATGGAACAGCTACTGGTGAGTGTACAACATTACACTAATACATAATGTGATGTTGAGTGATAAATTGTTGACTATTACATTATTACAGGTAATGATACAGATTACACATCTGGAGTGTATACTGTCACATTCTCTGCTGGAGTAAATTCATCACAACTCAACATTCTTATCACTGATGATAATATATTAGAAAATGATGAAACCTTTAATCTCACTATTAATCAGTCCACACTACCTGATGGAGTTGTTGTAGTAGATCCTAGTCAAGTAACAGTGACCATTGTGGATGATGGTGGTGAGTATTTTAATGCTATGACTTTATAATGATATTGTCTATTGCATTTCACAGATATTAATGTAAGCTTCAACCAGTCATCATACATTGTTGATGAAGATGAAGGACCAGCACAACCTGTACTAGTTCTCAGTAACCCATCATCAACTGATATTACTGTAGTTGTGATTGATATGAGTGGATCAGGTAATGATATGGAGTGCTCTTGTATATAATGAGTGTTATCAAATATCTTAGGAGGAATGGATGATTATGGTTCAGGATCATATCAAGTCACATTTACTGCTGGAGAGATAATCAGTTCATTTGATGTTCCAATAACTAATGATAATGTGGTGGAAGATGATGAAACCATTGATCTCACCATTCAGTCAACATCACTACCAAATAGAGTTAGTGTTACTAACCCATCACAAGCTAACATCACAATAATGGATACTACAAGTTAGTGAAAATAGTCTAAATAACTAGTGCACTGTTTAAAAGTGAACATAAGGTGTAGCTAGGGACCATTAGACAGTCTGATGTTAAAAGAACGAGACATTTATATTTTTTTGTGGAGTGGTCTGTAGATGTAGAAATAATGTTTAAAATTTAGTTTTAAATAAAGAATTTGAGTTAAGAATAAATTGCATACTTGTGGATAAGCATACAACAAGTGCAGTCATTAATAATGTGGTTTTTACAGACATTACAGTGCAATTTAGACAGGACAGGTTCTTTGGTTCTGAAGAAGATGGATCAGTAGTGGTAATACTGGAGCTAGTAGGAGGATCATCTAGTAGATCATTTGATGTGATTATAACTCCATCAGAACAATCACCTGTTTCTGCTGAAGGTAGCTAATTATTTGTATAAAAGTACAATGTATCTGCAACAATTAAAGTATTTTGTGTTCATAATTATACAGATTATTGGAATTACTATTATATATTTCCTTGTTCTCATCAGGTGGTGTTGATTTTAACACTACAAACCAAACAGCCACATTCTCCAGTGGTATAACAACAAGTAATATTAGTATATCAGTGTTCAATGATACCATTGTTGAGGGAGATGAAATGTTTGACTTAACGTTATCTGTACCAGAATTATTTAATGGAAGGATATCAACTGGTAGTCGTAATGTGGCTGTTGGAAATATCACTGATAATTCTAGTGAGTCTTTTGTACTTGCTAGGATTTATAATAATCCAAAGAAGTTAACAAAGCAGTCTCAAGTGCTTTTAATTATGGTGGTACTTGATACTGATGTAGGTTACTTCTTTCCCACAAGCATTCCCAACTACATAATAACATTGGTTAGGATGTAAATAAATTTATGTTACATGTGTGAATCCAAAGCAACATCATCATTGGTTCAACATTACATTAACAATGTGAGGCACCCTCCTCGGGTTCACTAGGCACTTTTCTTTTTCACACATGCTTATTGTATTGTTTTCATAAACAAAAGTATGATGTGGCCCATATAGTATGCTCATATACTTTGGTTAAATTAATACGGCCTGCTAAGCAATGACCAGACCATGTTTGAATTTATTTTATGAATTTTTTGTTGCCTAGAGTAATAAGCACAATGGGCTGTTAAAGTTTCAATTTTATGTGCTGAATACTTTTGGCGTTATAACAATAGACAGTAGGTCAGTAGGATAAGCAAAACAGTCGATTTGTATAGTGACTGTACAGAAAATAATTTACCAGTGCTTATTTAATTGATCATAAGTCATGAGTGTAGCAGGCTATGGAGATGGTCTCATTATGTTCAACAAAGACTGGAGATTTTTGTGAAGTACAGGTTTTGGCCTACACCAACCAAAAAGGCTATTCAAGCTATGAAATGGTGATGATAATGTTATATTTTACTACTACATAAACAAACAAAACTCATGTTGCTTCACTATATAAAAATGAAGTAAAGATATTCTTTCTCTCCATGAAGAGGCAAATATGTAGTCTATTAGATATTTCAATTCCTGTATTGTTTCATTGTTTACAAAAGCAATTAAAATTATTTTGTAGCACACTTTTATATCAACGTATTGTAATGAATTTATGTCGAAGGCAAAATTATGCAAACTAGTTGGCTTTTACTTAGCGAGTCACAAATTGCATTAGTACACTGTAAGTTGAAGGTCTTGTTACATTATATTGATCTTATTGCTTAGTGGTTGTGATCAACTTGGCTGAAGGACAATTTACTGGTAGTGAATCATCAGGAATAGTAGAGGTGGTAGTTGTTAAGGTTGGGGGAATATCTTCAACTCCTCTTGATGTAATAGTTACTCCTTTTGAACAATCACCAGTATCAGCAGCTGGTAAGGAATACATTGGTAGATATGATGTTTAGTGACTACTATACTCCAATAGGATCAGGTGTTGACTTTGACTCTAATCCAATTACTATAACAATTGAAGCTGGATCAACAGAGGGTAAAGGTAACATATCAGTGAGCTGTGACAATGTGGTAGAAGGAGTGGAGAGTTTTGATATGAATTTAACGCTTGCTAGTGATAATCCTCTAGTGAGAGTAGGTAGGGACACTTCAGTTGGAATAATCACTGATAGTACAGGTATGATAGTAGTATAATATATCTATGTTGATCAGTGTGTGACATATATAATATCCTGTATAGTTGTGGTGAACATTGAACAGTCCAGTTATGAGACAAGAGAGAACAGTAGTGAAGTGACATTAACGCTAACACTCAGTCAAGTATCATCTGAACCATTTGAAGTTGTACTGAATACAATGGACATCACTGCTACAGGTGGGTATTTCCTCAATTTGTGTGTAGGATTTTAAATGGTCATTTATATAACTTTCACCAACATTCACCTATTGAGAAAGTCTTCATAGATTGCTAATTCACTAAGTCGACATTTAGAATTCTCAATAAGTTTGACATATGATTATAGTGTCTGACAAATATTAACAATCCTGCAGTCAGTGTTAGAATATTGCAATTATTGGCAAAGCCACACTGTCAGCAATAGCAGAGTATACCTAAGTACTTCTAATCTACTCAATCCATGCTAACATTCATGCAATTATTAGAAATACACAATATGAGAGTGCATGTCACTGTACATGTGGATATCGAAACACTCTAATAGAGCATTCACCTACCAAAGTATTTAGAGTGTAATCTGTTAGAGTACCTTATTTTCTTAATGTGCAAATTTATACTTGCAGTAATTGTGTTTACAGTAACAGAAGAAACAGGTGTAATTTGTTGTGCTACAGTAATTACTCCAGGGAATATCAGGGAACAGTTGTTGATAATAGGTGAAGAAGAAAGAAAAAAAAGAATTGCTAAAAAGAATAATAAGAAGCCTCAAAATTATGGTTCACAGGTCCCCATTCACACTTTACTGAGGATTTATTTTTGATCCAAATTCAATCACAAGCAACTTTTCTTCATAACATATAATCTCACTGTTTAGTCTCGTTCCCAGCTGCCCATGTGCTCAGTCAGTCATGTGAAGGTTGTCTAGTGACATTAATCAAACCTCTTGGCCAAGAAAGTGTGCATTAATAAAGTATATAAGCATGTTCATACTACTATTTCACCAGGGCCAAGAATGTGGACCAATGTCACCAGAAGACCTTTGCATGATCAAGCACGTGGGAGGCTTGGGACGAGAATACTCACTGTTAATGGTCTAGGAATTAAAAGGTGTGGTTTATTACTTCGACAATCATTACATTTTCATCAAGAAGGCCTTATTGGCACCTTATCATGGAGTTATGCTGTCCTCTAATGGCGTAAATCTCCTATTAGCAAATGGTACGTATTATCAAACTTAACATACCTGGCAAACTATTCAACAGATCAAGGCCAATAAAGGTTAACTAAAGAGTTGTTAAGCTGTAATGATCAACAATCCAATATTTACAACAGTTTCCTGTATAGTTGTTTGCTAAAATAATAGTGTTTTTGTTTGCTTTGTACCACCACATATCCACCAGGGCCTCTGGAGCCCTTTATCAATAGAAACTACTAGGGCTGAGCAATAGTATCGATAGTGCGATATATCGCGATAGTAAATCACTATCGTTATCGCGATAGTAGGGATATCACTATCGTGATAGTTATGATAAGCTCAGATCTGCATTAAAATGGTATTAACAACCCTTCTAAACTGTTTTACAGTTGGTATTACCAGCTTTCTTACAAAGGAGTAGCCTGTAAAAGCTTTACCAAAAATCCATATTCCATCGGCCGCCCATGCAGTTAATTAACAAATGTCCTGTGCATGCAAAATAACTTTCTATATGACTACAAATCATAGTTATACAACTGAGACTTTGTTAAGAGCAAAGTGTTTCATAAACTATCGAGATAGTATTCACTATCGCGATATTTAATGAGTAACTATCGTGATAGTAAAATTTTTACTATCGCTCAGCACTAGAAACTACTAACTTTTCACCAGAACAATGCACGTACTTATGGTTTGGAGCATTCAATATAGAAGCCTTTGTTCTCCTTAAGTCCCATGTTTTAAAGTAAATCGAACCAGCAGAATTCGAATTATGAGCACAACAGTAGCATCTATATGTTTAACCTGAGTAACTCATGAACGACGTATTCAATATCTGTAAAATTTATGTACATGCGGATAGTCGGATATATTATATCCATTAGTTGGATATAATATCGCATAGCAACCTCAAAGTGACAAGGTATTTCCCCAGTAAGTTATTCATTGGAATGTACAAACTGTTTGAAAATTAGTCATTCAGTGAAGTACTGCTGTTCGATAATACGTACTGGTGTTTGAGGAGTGGTAAATGATAGGCTCTATTATTTCCCTCATAACTCACAATGTGCTCTTATCATTTACTTACAACTTGATACCCAGAGAAACCAAAGCTGCTATGTTGAATAGTGGTGTGGAATTATAAGTGCTTATTTTGATAAATGGCAGTGGATAAAAACTATTATTATACATTTAGGCCTAACCTGAGAATGAGGTGGGGGGTGGTATACACAGTGTTTGAAGTATTACTAAGTCTTTTTGTGCTGTGATTGCCAAAATAAAGAGAGGGCTTGTGTGACAAAGTGCCAGTAAAGAGGAAAACTGTAGGGATCTCTGGCTAAATAGTAATGGGGTCTGGGGCATATCCCCCAGGGAAAATTTTGAAATGTAAGTGAGCCTAGATTGAATCTGGAAGTAATTTTATAGAAATGATTGAGATCTGGAAGTAGCAAGTCGAAGGGACACTATTTAAAATAAGAACTATGTATATAATCAGATAGTGATTTAGTTTGCCATACATTAGTCTCAATAGTAGGAGTGCAATTAATCCCAAATCGCACGGCCTTGTTTCTGTAATTGCACTGTAAAGTAGCCAGCAGAATAACAGAAGCCTTTTTTAAAGTGCAACAAGACAGTGATATAATGAATGGCCAATCAAAATAAGCTGACAATAGAAGCCTTTTAAGTGCAACAAAAAAAATGTAGATGTTTAGAGTAGCCAATCGCAATAGCTGACATGTGAAGCCTTTTAAGTGCATCAACAAATGATGCAATAAAAAGAAGAATGATGCAATCACCTGGTAGAAGTTAATGGCCACATAGACTGGATAGATGTGTACTACAAACCATGAAGGGTGGTCACTATGTGATTAGTAGGCAATCACACACATTTGAGTACAATTATGGAATAATTGTATTTGTAATAGTCAAAATTGCACGAGGCGAAGCCGAGTAGCCAAAATTGCACTCAGCTTTGACTCATGCAATTTTGACTATTACTCGTACAATTATTCCCTAATTGCGCTCAAATGTGTGTGATTACCTATACTAATCACATACATGCAAGCTTTGTTTTATTGGATTTTAAAGGTAATTTTATTTAGTGGACTGTAAGAAAGATAATTAAAACTAGTTGGATCATAAGTTTTTAATCAAAGTAAAGACCACAAAATGGAGAAAAAATTAAATGGATGTCTTGAGATTTGATCTTGAGGCACTTTTAGTCAAATCCCTGTGGTAAATTGTAAAAGAGTTGATGTACAACACATAAGCATTATTGTGTTTATACTTTTGTGGTGCAGCTGGCTATTTTTGTCTATGTTTTACAACTAGCCAAAAGTCATTTTTATAACTAGGTTTTTGGCCACAACTGGCTCCATTTTTCAGTACCTGTTAAATGGCAACTTATACTGTGCATGCAGTTACTATTACCCTACATTGATATTATGTATATTGTACATTTTGTACAAAGATATTGGAGACTACAATGAAGGAAGGATCACAGTTAATGTTCCTGCTGGAGTATTAACACAATCATTTACAATAGACATTATTGATGATGATGTTGTAGAATGTGATGAAGTGTTCAGTGTCACTATAGAGACTGTTACCACATGTGGAGTTACTACTGGAGATGTTATTAGTAGTAATGTGACTATAATGGATGATGATAGTGAGTGAAATAGTTTTTTTGCACACATAAGTACTTACAGTGGTGTAAGTGCAAGACAATGTAAATAGTGTTGGGCGGTATACTGAAAATACTGTATACCGCGGTATTTTCATCATACCGTTTGAAAGATTGACTTTCAAATAATTATACGTAATATTGTAAGGAGTAAATTATGCTATGAGGGAAGCCAGACATCAAGTCTTGGCATTTAATTAAGTGTTAATGGTTTGGATGTGACCACAAGGCCAGACTAACAGTAAACTGTGAGGTGTCAGGTTACAACTTACTGCCAGCCTACTTGTATCAACTGTATAGATGTTAGTAAAATGCATGTTAGCCATGAGTAACTTTTACTTGTGGTATATACCCAACTTTGGATAGCACTTACAATTTAACACTTGACTGCTTTTATCACAAATAGAGTAATACCAAATGTGTGTTATTAGTTGACTGCCAGGATACCATGAAATACCGGATACCGGGGTATTTTCTCAATACTGAATACCGGAATCAAAAATGCCATACCTCCCAACACTAAATGTAAATATTATGCATGGTTTATATGTCTTCTGTATGTAAACTTAAGGGGCAGTATGCCAAACCATACAATCAGTGAAGCCATACAAATATTACGAGCATTTGGTGCAGTATTGCGTATGTAATTACTGAGCGATTGTGGTTGGGTATTAAACAACAATTCTCACTTCCTTACAGTCTGCTACAACAGCTTGGAATCATTTTATTGTGGGATTACAAGTATAGACATGTTATTTAAGTCAAGAAGAAGATTGCAAACAGCCTAATGCTTGAAGGTAATGCAATGGCATGGAGCACTTGGAAATGTAGCCACAAGAGTAGTAGCAATAGCCCATAGTAGACCATTAATTAACTGAACAGGCTTGTTTACTACAAGTTCTTGTCAATCGTGATACTTACAAGTTGGTACCAGCTGCTAGAGCCTGGCTGAAGCGACTGTGATTTGCATGGGGGAAACCTTTACAGAGTGGTTTTTTTTGCTACCGAACAATGATGTAAACTCTGCACCTTACGAGTAAACACTATAAATTTATACCATTACTATTGCTTTAGTTTTCAATTATCCTGTTAGAAGACCACTACAAGTTTGCCATTTTGTGGCATGATGCAATAAACACAACAAGTTATTACATCATAAACATATTACAGGATGTAAAAATTAGCACTTTTATGGTTTGGCATACTGTCCCTTTAATAACTTACTTATGAAATGTTATTTCTGTGATTGCCCAGTGGCTATATATAGATACTTTCATTCTACAAAACGCAACATAATAATGTGACTGGTCCTGCGAAAATAGGGAATGTGGGCACAAACTACACCCCTTTCCACTATGGGCAATATCTCAGTACTGGAACAAAATGTTTGCATTCTGTAAATGTTTGCATTCTGTAACTTGTATCATAAAAAGTTATGAGTGATGGAAGTTTGAAAAAGTAGGCAAAATCGTGTGTCCACATGCCCTATTTTCACAGGCCCAGTTATATATTAGCATACATTAGCCTTCATCAGCTGGTTATATAAACATGACTGAAAAGGCACTGAAATTACACTTTTAAGAGTAAAGCTACATTTTCTCTAATAGAATGTTCAAATTCCTTAATAGAACAGTCAAAGTGTTTCGTAAAGTGTTCCTAATAATAGTCTTAAATGAGAAAAGTTTATCCCATAATTGAACCACTCATGGTACCTCTTTGTGTGAGGTTTGTGATCTTCTCACTGTATGAAGATTGTTTTGTATTGTTAATCAATAAATAATAGTTATACGGGAACAATGTGGAGTCTATGAAATTTATAAACCCGAAGGCCCGGGCTGTAGTGCACGAGCGAAGCGAGGGTACTACCAAGTGCCTGAGGGTTTATAAATTTCATAGACTCCACATTGTGCCCGTATAATTACTTTAAACTCTATTTCACATTACACTCAGATTACTTACCTCATCCGCGGCTGTTTCTGCTGTAGGTTCAGCAAAAGCGGCTGGTTTTCTTGCGATAATACTAGCACCATGGCAACTATGCATCCTCATGTGACAAAATAATCGTGCTCGTTAAATCACACACGTGAACAATGCATAGTGATTGGATTTTGAGCATATGTTACATTGTGCCTGAAGGCGTGGAGTATATTAGAAAACAAGGTGGAGTATATGAGATTTATTACCCACCCAAAACAGCCTAAATAGAGTCTAATGTATAGTTATTGGCTTTACAGAGATGTATTAGCACTACAAAACCTTGCCAAAACCCAATTACAATACTTTTGGGTAAAAATACAATACTTTGGGGTAAAGATGGTTTAGTGAAATTTATACCCAAAATTCAATTCCGGTGAACTTTGAGAGCCGGAGATCATAAAACTGGGAGGCTCTCTGTTGCCAGAGATTTCATACACTCTGCAGCTCTCTACATCAGCAGCTTCTTCTGCCAGTAGTTGGTTATGTAAGCAAATTCTAGCCAAATTTATGTGCTCACATCACATCTATACTAGTACTGTATGTGATTTAGGATAAAGGTTTTGGTTGAGTTACAAATAAGTAGAGAACTTGTTGATTGTGACAGGGAAGACCTTGTTTAAGGTGTCTCTGAAAAATAATCATTTAAGTGTATGTTATATATTATACCACATCAGAGATCAGTAAAGATGTACTATAAGGTCTGCTTAAATGAATGCAGAGGAAATTCTGAAATGCTGTCTGTGTGGCTCCTCAGAAACTTGCCCAGACTGCAAGTTGCTGTGGATCAAGGCACCATCCCATTTTGTCTACTGTTAAGTCTGTGAAACAGATTGTTTTATACAGCATTATACACACAATGTCAAAACAGATTCAGCTGTGTGATGAGGCACAACTATAGTGCAATAGCTAAGCTACGTATGAATTGTTGTTTTTATGCATAAAATGGTACCATTTCTCAAATCTGGTTGTGTGTGTGTGCTGTAGGTAATAAGGTGTAAAGCATTTTGTAGCAGCTCTGTCAATGTAGAATCCATTCCATCCACAGAAGCAATATTATCACTGAACCAAACAGAATATTCAGTATCAGAAGTTGATGGTCATGTACTAATTACGGTAACACTTAGCACTGCAGCATCACAAGATATTACTGTACAGATCACATTCAATAGTGGAACAGCTACTGGTAATATATAACTCATCTATTTTGTGATATTGTTAATGTATCCTTCACAAGGTGGAGAAGATTATGGTGTGGGAACCCCTTCATCATTCACTTTCTCCATACAAGCAGGAGCATTATCATCATCTACCACTATGGATATTGTTGATGATATGATTGTTGAAGATGATGAGACATTTGATGTTACTATAACATTGATGACAACTTGTTTATCAATATGTGTTGATAATAATTCTGCTACTGTAACCATCGTTGATGATGAAGGTAAATGTGTAGTGATATAGTATAATTATATTTCAAGGTTGACTATGCAGCTATTATATGCATAAAACTGAGCATCCTGTTTTGATCAATGCTACAAAAATCACGCACTACGCTCATTGTTCCCCATTTCGTTCAGCTAAATTTTTGAATACAGGAATTCAGCTGTCAATTGGTTATTAATCAATTAATCAATGCAATGATATAATTGATTTAGCCAGATATAGTAAATATTGTAATTTTAATTCATTAATTGTGACCAAACTAAGGTTTCCACTATGGCTTCCATACACATCCAATTTTATGATTTTGAAGCACCATAACTCAATGTAAGAGTATGCCATCATATTCAACTTTTGACCTGGTATTTTACTATGCTATGGAAGAATTGTGCTTACATTGTAGGTCAATAGCTTACTGATTAATCAAGTTACAGTTGGTTAAAGTCAGAAAATTGGATGTACGTAGAAGCCTTGTTTTGTCAAATTCGGTCACAATTATTTCTGTAAATTGGTAATCGTGTTGCTATGCACTACTACAGAAGTGTAACGTAAACAAGCCATTATAAACAGCAAATAATATGCAGAAGTATCTCCTCAACTGTTTTGTAGTGTGTCTATCATATTTTCTCATGCAAACTCTTCAGAGAAAAGCCTTTAAATAGTCTTGGGTGGTGGATCCTCCAGTATTGTGATGCTGACCTTCATTCTTTGTTCACATAAGTACAGGACATGCCCCCTTTCACTTCATTATTCCAGGTAACCTATGATGCTAGATATGCCATTTATCCATTGTTTTGTTCCCATATAGTTCATTGTGAATGGCATTAATAACCAGTCTTGCATAGTCAGATCACTTTTTTCTTTTGTATGGGATGCTACCACCCACACACAATAGAAAAGTAGTGTTCTGCATGGGTATACAAGACTGATTCATAATGTCTTCAAGAACTCACTTCACTTGTATTTCAAGCTGGCATGAATAACTCACCTCAATGTGAGTGCTTACCTACCTGGACCATTAATACTGGCACTGCAGAACCTCACACATAGGCTGCTTTAGCACAAAATGTTTTGAAAACACACACACACACACACACACACACACACACACACACACACACACACACACACACACACACACACACGTGAGTCATATATGGACTGATAGAACATTGCATGACAAATTGAATGGAAGTTGTTGTAAGGTGATAGGAGCAATTGCCATTGAGTTATTAACCATTTTGTAAACGTTTTGTGTTTCCTTACTGAAGAGTTATTTTCACAGCTAGTTTTGGCCTGACCATTTAGCATTAGGGTAAAACCCTAGGTATCATTTTAATCCTAGTTACATCACAAATAGAATTACAAATTGCATAGCCATAGGATGGACGCTTCGAAAGTTACAGCGCTTTGTGCAAGGTATGCGTATTTATTAAGTCTAAATCCAGTTTTCTGGATTATGTGTTAAATTAAGAATTCTTAAATATACCATGATATAAGGAGAAGTTTTAAACAATAATAAAGTGACCTGAATGTTGATAAGTAGTTTTACAAGAGATACAATGTTAGTAAATTGCATAAGTATAAAATTGAAGTTAACTGTGCTATCTTATTATCACAGATATAACAGTGCAATTCAGTCAGGACAGATACTTTGGTTCTGAAGAAGATGGATCAGTAGTGATAATACTGGAGCTAGTAGGAGGATCATCTAGTAGATCATTTGATGTGATTGTAACTCCATCAGAACAATCACCTGTTTCTGCTGAAGGTATGATTTAATGTATTTGTTTAGTGCATTGCCTCACAATCATTAATGAGATGTGTTTAAAATGTAAGACTTCAAATAACTAAATATATTAAAAACATGTTGTTATTGGATGAATAATTATATACATTGTTTCCACTCATCAGGTAATATTGACTTTAACACTACAAACCAAACAGTCACGTTCCCCAGTGGTATAACAACAAGTAATGTTAGTATATCAGTGTTCAATGACACCATTGTCGAGGGAGATGAAATGTTTGACTTAACATTAACTGTACCAGAATTATTTAATGGAAGGATATCAGCTGGTAATCGTGATATGGCTGTTGGAAATATCACTGATAATACTAGTGAGTTTGGTTAATGCCTTTCAAAGTTACAGACAGGCATTAAATGATTTTTATTATAATTTACATGCATGTTTTGCACAAAAATACAACATGCATTAATTCTGAGTACTATTGTTTGATGTAATCTTTAGTGGTAGTGATCAACTTTGCTGAAGGACAATTTACTGGTAGTGAATCATCAAGAATAGTAGAGGTGGTAGTTGTTAAAGTTGGGGGAACATCTTCAGCTCCTCTTAATGTAATAGTCACTCCTTTTGAACAATCACCAGTATCAGCAAACGGTGAGGAATACATTGATAGATATGATGTTTAATGACTACTATACTCCAATAGGATCAGGTGTTGACTTTGACTCTAGTCCAATTACTATAACAATTGAAGCTGGATCAACAGAGGGTAGAGGTAACATATCAGTGATCTGTGACAACGTGGTAGAAGGAGTTGAGACTTTTGATATGAATTTAACACTTGCTAGTGATAATTCTCTAGTGAGAGTAGGTAGGGACACTTCAATTGGAAGAATCACTGATAGTACAGGTATGATAGTAGTATAATATATCTATGTTGATCAGTGTAACATATATAATATCCTGTATAGTTGTGGTGAACATTGAACAGTCCAGTTATGAGACAAGAGAGAACAGTGGTGTAGTGACATTAACACTAACACTCAGTCAAGTATCATCTGAACCATTTGAAGTTGTACTGACTACAATGGACATCACTGCTACAGGTTGGTAGGCTTGAAAATTTTTGTTCATCCATATACATGTGCATGCATATGGCAATATTAGCAAGGAACATTGGATTGTCAATTAATTATATTTTTCTGCCTCATGTAGTTTACGTACTTGTCAAATTAATTTTAAGGTCCTCATACTGTTTTATAGCTCCATGCGCACTTTCTTATTGAACCAAATTTGTGTATCGTAAAGTGGCTATGAGATTGCTTGGCATTCACTCCATGGAAAGTATAGTTTGACTATAGTTATAAACATGCTTTAATGCTTAGCACATGTACTTTACAGTCTATCATATCGTACAAAGCAGAACGAAACACTCATCATACCCATTATCCAATGGTTAACCAACCCCATCTATAGTCAATAGTAATTGTGACCTGCTGAGAAAAAACTGGCTATTTTCGCAAAATTTTATTTTGCTATAAAACTGCGTAAAATACTGTATGCGTGCTGCATAAACTTTTTTTACACACGTTTCAATTAATTCGACATGTACTGAAAGAAAGCTCAAATTAATAAAAGCTATATGCCACCAGATTCTCTTGTTCATTGGGAGTAAGAAAATTTTTGTTTCATGTTTGTACAGTGTACGGTAAGTGAGTTATAGGTGCTTATTTATGATTCAGTAGAAACACAGTTTGCTGCATGCACTCCCTTAATTGTTAAAATGGCCTTTTTCTTTGCCCACATGGGAGATGTACATGGAAAATACTACACCTTGTCAATGTGCCAGTCCATCGTAAACAGATTGAGCCAAAACCCCATCTTTGTAGCTTGTTTCAATTGTAAGTTATTATCAATTAAATAAGCGCCTGTAATTTATTTGCAGTATTGTTGCTGTACCAATCGAGTGTACTCCTATTCCAACTATCTAGTGCTCTAACTCTAAGACTATTCATCACAAAAAGCTGCAGTCCACTTCTTTGTTACTATAGATAGCAGAGAAACAATAAAATGGAATTTGGGGAATGTGCAAAAGCAGCCATTTTTTTCTCAGCGGTCTCATTTCATCTTTTGCAGATTGCTTAATATCAGCAAATGTTTGATATGCTATTACTGTGAAACCTAACTTCATATACATATGTTTGTGTTTTAGCTAAAACCTTTATGTACACTTACATGTACCAATAATGGAACTTTATTGATTTGACTAATCCATTGTTATGGCATCTTTTAATGTATTAACAGCTGTTGAGGATTACAATGGGACAATGGTCACAGTTAATGTTCCTGCTGGAGTATTAACACAAGCATTTACAGTAGACATTATTGATAATGATGTTGTAGAATGTGATGAAGTGTTCAGTGTCACTATAGAGTCTGTTACCACATGTGGAGTTACTACTGGAGATGTTATCAGTAGTAATGTGACTATAATGGATGATGATGGTGAGTGGAATTGTAGTCATGTCACATAGTCATCCTTGCTTATTGTATTCCACCCACAGAAACAATATTATCACTGAACCAAACAGAATATTCAGTATCAGAAGATGATGGTCATGTACTAATTACAGTAACGCTTAGCACTGCAGCATCACAAGATATTACTGTACAGATCACATTCAATAATGGAACAGCTACTGGTAATAGATAGCTGATCTGTTTTGTGATATTGTTATTGTGTCCTTCACAGGTGGAGAAGATTATGGTGTGGGAACTCCTTCATCATTCACTTTCCCCATACAAGCAGGAACATTATCATCATCTACCACTATGGATATTGTTGATGATATGATTGTTGAAGATGATGAGAGTTTTGTTGTTACTATAACATTGATGACAACTTGTTTATCAATAAATGTTGATGTTAATTCTGCTACTGTAACCATCCTTGATGATGAAGGTAAATGTGATTACTGTAAAATTGTAATAGTAGTAACATATTATGTGACCAAATTTTACATAACCGATCAAAATCGCATATCAGGCAAAATCAAACTAACACCACCAGTGGATAGCTACACTATCGTACTACTAGTTTTGACCCTCAGTACTACTTAAACTACTCAAGGCTGGTTTAACAGATGTCTTTTCTGGGTGGTGAACAGTGCTCAAATGGCCTTGTGAAGGACCTGGCTTGGCAAGTATCAGTGGTTTACTGGTGGACAGCCTTATAATGTTGGCCAGATATTTTCTCTGTTGATTTTGCTGCATATCAGCCACTAAGGAGCCAGCACAGCCCAGTAATCTCGTGTCTGGACTCCAATCATGGTCTGTCTCCATTTTGAGGTCTATCTCTTGCCCTCCTCACCACCCCCCACCCTCCACCCCTTTGTGAGCACTCGTGATACTACTTCGCTCATCCAACTGCTCAGATTTTCTATCTTATTTAGTGGGAAACTCTATGAGCAGCTACAAGTACTGGAAATGGTCTGAAAGGTAATGGAGTGATGCATCTTTTGTGTGAATTTCATATGCATGCTTGCCATTCTTGGCAAGTTATGCTGACTTGAATTCTTTAAAACTGTTTATCTCAAAACTTCTAATGTGCGATTTGGATTGTTTTTCCAAAATCTAGTTACATATGTGATTGGTTCTGGAAAAACCAGTTTTTGTTTCCCATGACAGCAGATTTAATTTTTTTACTAAGCTACACTAATGAACTATCAAATTTCACAATCAAAATGAGCAAGACTTGAGGAGTGGTCTGCTTTTGCTAGCTGCTTTTCTCAAGCACATTGGTGAGTGAAAAAGTTCAAGCTTACCCAAGACTTTTTTGCCCTCCCCTGCACCCCCTCCCACCGCCGTTTTTGCAGCTAGCCTTATACAGTTAGCATTGAGTTAAAATCTATCTAAAATGGTGGGAAATGTAGCTGTTGGCTAATTGTACAGTAGATGTGCTCTGAAAGGTAAGGAATTGGTGTAGAATGTGTGAAAGTTTGATACACAAAGCTTCAACTATTGGTGGACTACTGTACAACATACTAAATAGTTATGATCAGCATTTCTTGATACTTTAGTAGTAGTACTGTACTTTATTGTAAGGATCGCGAAGGTTTGCATCTTTTAACAAAAAAAAAATGTATCAAAACCAGCCATAGAATTTCTTTGCAGTGTCTTGACAGTATTGGTTAAATATAACTAATCCAAAAAACCCTACTGAATCAGTGCAACCTTAATTGCTTCCAATAAATTGCTATGATTTGTTTGTAGCAATTTTTTTAACAGACTGCTAATTCTCAGACTGATAATATCTTTAGACAAACGTATTGCTAAAGCTATATGCTTGATTTTTCTGCTGTTAGATGTCATTTTAACCCATAAGGTGCCAACTGGAATAACATCTTATGTATAATGCACACATCATGGACTTAGCTACCTTTGTCCAGCTTATGTCTCATTTCATTTTGCAGACAGCTAAAATTTTAAATTCCTGGTAGCACACCAATGGCTACTAGTTTCCTGTCACACAAGAACAAACAATAACTGTCAGTAATTTTAGTACCATGTCTCCAGCAGCTGGTAGTAAAAGTAAGTAGATTGGTTATGTGCCAGCTTTATGTGTCATTCTCTGTGTGTAGAACAGTGTAATGCACAACACTATCAAATACTATGTACTGCATTATACATAGTCTATGTACTATAATTTAGTACATGGTTAATATAGGGACATGTGTTTTGGCATACAGTTATGGCCTCATACATCTGTTGCTGTTGTTGATGTAGTGTTATAGAAGTTTACTTTAAAAGTTAACAAACAAGCATTTGGAGCTTTACAAGCTACTAAATAAGGATCATTACTATAAGATTAATCCCTACTTTAGCCATTTGGGCTAAAGGAAATTAAATAGTACTTCAGGTGATGATTTCCTTTTCTTTTTGTAATGATTCTGCAGGCTTGTGAAATTCCACCTTTAACTGGGAGTTTGTAAAATGTGGAATATGGAATATCGGAATTGTGGAATAATGGAATAAGCAAAACTTATCTTTTGCAGATTGTACAAATATTGCTCCATAGTAATTATACTTTAGTTACCTTGTAACAGTTCTGAATGGCACACCACAGCGATGGATGAACAGCGGCTGGGCAAGCATTAAACGGGATGAGCACACAACCAATCACCTTAGAATGATCTACTGTACGCAAGGAAATTTTGACGTCAAAAAAATTTGACGAATTTGACGAATCGGTTTAATTCATCAAATTTAAATTCGTCATATGTTTATAAGCGCCCTTAAAAGTACAGGTTTTGTGTACAATTACTTCATTTTCGTCAACATTTTATTCATCAAATCTGCTGAAGTCTGAATAAAATTTGACACCAAAATTTCCTTGCGTACGGTATACCTTCGCTATTAAAACCTACACTCTTGATCAATCCTGAAGAGTTTTGAAATCCATTTAAAGACAAACACAACCCTTGGACTTCCTTTCCACTGACTCGATAGTGTGACTCTAATAAATTCAGTTGTATGCACATGAAGGGTAGCTAGGTTGACCTAAGAATACAACTATCTCTTAGCGTTTTGTAACTATATCAACTAAGGAGTATAGATAAGTAAGTTTAGTGAAGGTAGATTGGTTCTAGGATAATTGGTTGTGTACTTGTCCCATTTAATGCTCACCCAGCTGCTGTTTATCTATCGCTGTGGTGTGTCATGCAGAGCTGTTGCAAGAAAAATAAAGTATAATTACTATAGAGAATCAAACTATTTGTACAATCTGAAAAAGATAAGTTTTGCTTATTCTGTAATTCCGTTCTTCCGTATTGCGCGTTTTACAAACTTCTGTATTTTAAGCATACATTATAACTATTAGACTCTTCAACAAACTATTGCTATTTTAAATATTTGTACATGCAACTCATAAAAGTATTGTGTTAATATAATACACTACAGTTTTTATAGATGCACACACTTTTTTTGCAGATGTTTCAGTGATATTCAGACGGGACAGATTCTTTGGTTCTGAAGTAACTGGATCAGTAGTGGTAATACTGGAGCTAGTAGGAGGATCACCTAGTAGATCATTCGGTGTGATTGTAACTCCATCAGAACAATCACCTGTTTCTGCTGAAGGTAAAGTTGTTCAGCTTGCGGACACATATCATTAATGTGAGAATGTTTGAATGCTACAGGATTATTATTATAGAATACGCTTTTTGAAAGAACGGCTTCTTAAAAGGATTTGATATAAAATTACAATCATATTCACTTCTTAAAGTACCCTGAGTACCATTAATCAGACCCAGTCTTCCTCTTTATGCCAGTATAATAACATATTCAAGCTATGGAACTATGATTCCTTGAAACAGATCAATTGATACTTCCTAATAAATGCAGTCAGTTGGAAAAGCAAACTGCAATACAGCATTCAAAATTACATTGTAAACATGTGACCCAGTCTGACAAAATCGGTCTTCTAGCCTTTCCAATTAATATGGTTAACTTGTCTTGTGAATAAAAGTACATAGCTGGAGCAGCTTGAAAATTTTGTCAGCTTATAGCTTTTGCATATGTGGTTAAGCTTCAAGTAGATTCATTACAGGCTTGGGAAGTTATGGATTTTATCTATGGATTTTATCAAACTTGGATATCTGGAAAAGCTGTAAGACTGATTTTGTCAGACTGGGTCATACATCTCTTTAGATCGATACTCTATATTAGAACAGACATTTTGTAATGAAATACTCTAATAAATCATTCACTGATTAAAGTATTCCAAGATTATTGTAAGAAATGTTGTTAACCTAGGAAAATAATGCAAGCATAATGGGAATAATAAAGAACATAATCGTTGAAACTTTTGGGAAATTTTTGGCAGCATTTCAACCAAAATTTTGAGCATATTTGACTCAGGCCCAGCTGTATGTAAATCAATGAGGTGGTGTTTGTATAAAAAGCCACAGCTTCTGTTTATTGCATTACGTATCCTTCTCTTTATACCCCAGGTGGCATTGACTTTGACTCTACAAATCAAACAGCCACATTCCCCAGTGGGATGACTACAAGTAGTGTTAGTATATCAGTGTTCAATGATACCATTGTTGAGGGAGATGAGATGTTTGACTTAACATTAACTGTACCAGAATTATTTAATGGAAGGGTATCAGCTGGTAGTCGTGATGTGGCTGTTGGAATAATCACTGATAATACTAGTAAGTTCTGTTTGTATACATTATGTTAAATCTTCTACAGTAGAAAAATGACTAAGCACCATTAAAGATATCATGTCCAAATAATAAAACTCAATACTGCATGAAAAATCAGTGTTAGTTATGTCCTCTAATGAATATACGTACATACGTATATAAAATTAATATGATTTTAGTGCTCTTACATAAAAGCTATTTGAATACTATCAATAATTGTGACCCACTGAGCAAAAACCGGCCAATTTTGCAAAATTCTAAATTGCAATAAAAACGTATTGTAATATACAGTGGTAACATTTAAGTCAAAGATCACTAACATCTTGAACTCTGTGTATGAACCTTGTGCAGTTACTAGATTTGTGTACGGTCTCTATGGGCATACCCATAGTGGATGTTTCAATAATGAGTATTTTCAACATTCTTGTAGCACTCAAGTACAAGCATGTAATATTATGTAAACATATTGATTTGCTCGATAGGGCTGATCATAGATTTTGCTGAAGGACAATTTACTGGTAGTGAATCATCAGGAATAGTAGAGGTGGTAGTTGTTAAAGTTGGGGGAACATCTTCAGCTCCTCTTGATGTAATAGTTACTCCTTCTGAGCAATCACCAGTATCAGCAACTGGTAAGGAATGCATTGGTAGATATGATGTTTAGTGACTACTATGCTCCAATAGGATCAGGTGTTGACTTTGACTCTAATCCAATTACTATAACAATTGACGCTGGATCAACAGAGGGTAGAGGTAACATATCAATGGTCTGTGACAATGTGGTAGAAGGAGTGGAGAGCTTTGATGTGAATTTAACACTTGCTAGTGATAATCCTCTAGTGAGAGTAGGTAGGGACATTTCAGTTGGAATAATCACTGATAGTACAGGTATGATAGTAGAATAATTATGTATATATATATATATATGTATATGTTTTTACAAGAGTTTTGTCTGATGTAATATTCTCTACCCACAGTTGTGGTAAATCTTGAACAGTCCAGCTACGACATAATAGAAGGTGACGGTGCACTGACTTTGGCATTAACACTCAGTCAAGTATCATCTGAACCATTTGAAGTTGTACTGACTACAGCAGATGTTATTGAAATAGGCAAGTATATTCCATTAACAATTTAACTCCCATTTGAAATATATTATGTACTGTAGATGTGTAGTATTTACAATTGTAACCATTAACTAGTAATGGTACTGAATTTTTATTTGTACTAGTTTGTTAACTTTGTTTTGTTATTGCATGGCTGCAGTATCAAGGTCCAGTCATGGATTTATTTTCTTTTCTGCTGCTTTTCAAACAATAATAATAACATCTTTGTTTAGGCCATAGGACCAGGTGTCCTACAGACCTTCAGTAATTATGCTGTTGAATAAAAAATAGAATAGCAATGTTATTCGTGTGGTACTGTGACTGCTTTATTAGAGTATCTGCTTGAGCTATAAACAATGCATTGTCACAGTGTACTATGATTGTTAAGTGTGAGAAGACATGTTTCAATCATTAAGGTGTGTGGTCAGACTGTACGTATCTACTCCACCTTGTGGCATTTAAATATGCTTTTGTATGGAAAGTGTTTATTCACCTCAGTATGGTTTCCTTACATGAATAAGAAGACAACCATGAAATTGAAGAAAAAAGGAAAGGCAAAGCACAGAAAGTAGATACCCTTTGGCACAATTTACAAGTGTGTTTGTTATTGTGATGTGAAATGGTTGTCATGCAGTGCTTTACTTGGCCTCTAGCCTTGCAATTATGGTCAGGTAGGCTGGAAGACAAGCAGACCAAAAATCAGGTTTTGTAATTTTTATTTGGCTGTCTGTGAGTGTTTTCTTGTACTCTGGATTTGAAATTAGATACACTAAAGCTATTCCATAAAATAATGTGTCTTTTGAAGCTTATCATGTTTCTATGATGCTTTCAGCATTTTAAGTGGTTCCTATCACTTTAGGGGGTAAGTTATTTGGTTAAAGCTTGCTAAGATAGCAAAATAACAATGCTAGTAATCAGAGTTGTGGTATAACTAGGTAACTTTTGTAAATAATTACAGTATGTAAAGAAATAACTAAGGTAGTTGCAACTGGCCAAAACGTAACTATGTTATGATAATATAGTATATTTTGGTCCTGAGATATGATCTGTTTCGTGACGGGATGTAGTTTGTGTCCATGTGCCCTGTTCTTGCAGGCCTGTCACATATTCGAAATTTTACACTCAGGTAGGGATCATAGAAATCATGCAAACATAGAATATGAAAAACACCTGCAGTTATACTAGTGCTGATGTTTAATTCCTTGTTTAATTCCTTGTTTCATGGCCATTTATTACTTTGATCTCTACTACTCAAATGTTTATTCTTGTCTGTTAACTTTTGTAATGACTGGTAAATCAGTGCATACTGCATAAAAAAGAATGGCACTAAGCTTGTTGTATAACTGAATATATACCCAACTATCAGTTACCAAATTTGCAATCAATCAACTTACTATAAAAAATCTAATTTTATTCACAGATGCAGAGGATTATGATGGAGGAAGTATCACGGTAGATGTTCCTGCTGGAGTATTAACACAATCATTCACAATAGACATTATTGATGATGGTGTTGTAGAATGTATTGAAGTGTTCAGTGTCACTATAGTGAATGTTACCACATGTGGAGTTACTACTGGAGATGTTATCAGTAGTAATGTGACTATAATGGATGATGATGGTGAGTGGATATAGTCATTTATGTATTTTGAATAAATTTAGACACTCTTAATCTCATGGACACACCACTGAAGTTGGTTTTGTAATACCATGACAGGATTTTCACTACAGCATTGCCACTCAGTTGCTTTCATGGGTGGAATTTTATAAATATGTACTAGCCAATAAGTGTGCTCTAGCAACTGACATGAGGCCAGAGACATGTACTGTACAATTTAGACAAATATCCAGTTGTGGTGTGCATGTCCTTTTTAGATTTGAGTGTGTTGAGAAATCTTTTAAGGCTTTAGCATTCATACCTACTCAGATATTTTCTTAGTTCTAGTTATATCACGGTATGAGTATGATATCATAGTTATTACACGAGTCCAAGGCGAAGCCGAAGACGAGTGTTAATAACTATGATATCATACGAGTAAACGTGATATAACTATCTTGTATCATGACTCACCACACTGGCAGACTGGACTCACGGGTTATGCTGAAAACAGCTTCTTAAAACCATTCTCTCTTGTATTACTGCTGCTACTCCTCTTCCTTACAAATCACAAGTTGTGCATGTACTATTTTATTAGAATAAAGTTATGTAAACTCGTATATCCATGTGTACTAGTCTACCCAGTACTAGTAGTGCACTGTAGCAATAGGAGCTAGTTAAAGCTATGGTTGAAGCATAGATTCATTCCTTTGCTCCTACAGTACTTAGCACGAAGCCAACTATATTTGCTTACCTGACGCTGTGTCATTGATACCTCACTTTGACTCGTGTTCAAACTGCCAGCTAAGCATGGCCTAATTAACAACCAGTGGTGTATCTTAGTTATACCATGGCGGCACATTTTGATTTTCCCACGCACCATGGTACAATTTTTGTTATGTCCATTTCTTGCCCAACACCAAGTCTAGTTATGTGTTTGTTTTATGAGTAACTAAAGCTTTCCATTCATCTGAACACTTTGGTTGGCTATGTATTAGTGATGCACCGATGCCGATACTAGTATCGGTATCGGCCCTATTTTGGCGGTATCAGATTTGTATCGGTAAAGCTATAAATTCCTGATACCAGCCGATACTTTAGATGACGTCGTTTAATTACTTATCAAGATGACGGCGTACATAGCGCATTGAATGGAGTTGAGCAAAAGCTGATATAATCCATGAATTCCTTAAAAGAAGCCAGCTACTAGCATTATTAGTAGCTACAGTGAAAACTGAAGTAAGCCACAAAATCAGATTCATTGTAGCCATAAACTATTATCTTTGCGTAATTCATAGCCACAAAACCAGCAAACTGCAGTTGATAGAATTAGCAAATGACTTTAGTAATCACTAGCTGTTTCTTGTGAGAAATGCCTGTGTGGCAAAGTATCAGTATTGGATCGGTATCGGCTATTTCTGGCCTCAAATGTATTGGTATCAGATTGGTAGTGAAAAAGTGGTATCGGTGCATCACTACTATGTATATTCACTGTGAATACATGAACATGTATTTAAAACTGCTGTAAAACTGTGTATCACATTTTATTCACGAGTGTACATCAACGGTTTTCCAATCATGTTTTGTTTTAATTTTAAGCTAATATTTGTATGATTTTAAGCATACAGTAACATAATTGTTTGTTCCAATCCACCAACAGAAGCAATAGTATCTCTAAACCAAAGACAATACTCTGTATCAGAAGTTGATGGACAATTAACAGTGATTGTTACACTTAGTAGAGTAGCTTCACATTCAGCAACAATAAGAGTCACTATCACTGATCAGACAGCTACTGGTAATATTGTTAACCCAATGACTACATGATACTATTAATGTACATATCTTTCACAGGTGGAGAAGATTATACTGTGGCACAACAATCAGTGGTCATACCAGCTCTGTCCACCTCATCATCATATCATATAAATATTATTAATGATATGATACATGAAGATGATGAGACATTTCGTATTAATATAACACTGTCAACAGCTTGTTTATCAATAAGACCTGATGAGAGGTCATCGTTAGCTTCTGTAACTATCCTTGACGATGAAGGTAAGATCATCTAAAAGTAATGTTTCATTGTAGATTTTATATTAAATATCTTAATCATCCTATTATGTTGGCAAATTGGTTGATGCTTTTTTTGCTCAAATTTATGCCAGCATAATTGGCACAAGCCTATAAGCATTTATGATTTCACAATTGGAAAACAAATGGAAAATACTTTGATACTTGGGAGCTTTAAAATCCCCTAAATGACCTGCTAGCAGGGTTGAAAACATGATAACAGAAAGGACTCAGGCATTGCTAATCTCACTTTTGGTCACAATGATTCGCTACACCCTTCCAAGCATATCAATGGCTGACTGCAGTGGGCAAAGCCACCCATGCCAACATGAATTTAATCACTCCATTCATTTATAAGCATGCCTAAAGCAATTCAATTATGGGAGGTTTAATATTAGTTGTAGTAGAAATTTTGTGCATCAAGATTATTTTTATGAATTTCTAGTTAGTGTGGTACAGCCTTATGTGAGGTTAGCAACATCTGTTTTGTGGTGATTACGATTAGTCTTAAAGTTGCATTCAAATGAGATGCACGCAGCTATTGTAATTTGTGACTGGATCTGTGAAAAGGGGTCTTATATTATAGCCTTTCCATATTTCCAAGTTTGGTGAGTCATAACTTATCATGTGTTTAACCCATTGTCTTAAAATTACATCCAGGAATGGTGCTTTGTTAGAAGTGTAAGGTGACCAAATTTGAGGCTGGTACCATACTCACAAGTGATGTTATGGATTGCCAAGCACATGCAATTGTAAAGGCTATAAGATAACTTTTCGCAGATCCGGTAACATTTAAAGTTTTCTGTTTACTGTAAACTGTGACACACTGAAATCATAATTGTGCTTATCCGCACTTTTCCCTGTAGTTGCAGAAATATGTTTCAATGAGACAAGCCAGTCAGTTGATGAGGGTGAAGTGATAAGCTACACACTAACTAGTAGTGTACCATCATCCAATGATATAATGATTACAATACGTTCTTTTGATGGAACTACAACAGGTTAGTGATATACTGTATATTACCACCACTAGTATTAGTGTATTGTTACAGGAGGTGATGATTATGAGGCTGGTCCTTATATTGTAATACTACATGCTGGAATGACCAGTGTGACTGGACAAGTGACAACACTTCACAATGATAGTGTATATGAAAGAAATGAAACATTTAGTCTAAGTATTAATGAAACATTACTACCTACTAGAGTGGAAACAAGAAATGATTGTGTCCTTCAGTTAACAATCATCGATATTGATAGTAAGTAATACATACATCATGCACTATGTGTATCATTACAATTTGATCCAATCAAATTGTGAGCTTTTAGTTCAGCACTCGTTAGTTATACATCTGTTAGTGTAGTACGTTCTTGTGATAACCATCCATAAGCACTGAACCATTTACATACAAAAATGGGAAAAGAAATGAATCTGTTTGGATGATTGAAGTTACTTCTTCTATAAATGTAGCCTTTGCTAGTAAATACTAATTGTGATTGAATACTGGATAATCACTGTTTGGGTGCATTGTTGCTCACTGAAAAACATCTATATATATAAAGCTGAAAAGCTGTCTGTCTGTCTGTCTGTCTGACGGTCACGCTGCTTACTCACCAGACTTGGCGCGAATCGACATAGTCTGTGCTGATAATGAAGCGCTCATCATCCGCCTACTCTAAGATTGTTATCACGAGTTCACGCGTGCTTTCGTTCAGTCTCTACAGCGCGTAGAAGGTCAAGGTGTAGAGAAAACTTGAGCAACATTCCTTTGAAAACCACAGCACATACTGTTCAAGTGGTAGAACGCCTGACTAGCGTGTAAGAGGTCGTGGGTTCAAAGCCACGTGTTGACAGATTTTTTTCTTTCTACTCAGTACCTTTTTGTGAACACCTTTTTAAAACACGACTTTTAGCTCATCATATCTTGGCATGCAAAGAACGTATCGAGGCGGGACTTTAGCGAAATTAAACGCCCATCATCTGGCAACTCGAGTGTTGTTGTAGCAAATCAATACGTGCTTTTGTTCGATCTTTATAGGGCGATGAAGGCACTGGTGTAGGGAAGGATCACTGAAAAGTTGAGCTACATTCCTGTCAAAACCACTGATAAACAACTGTGGCGATTTGTGCACCTCCCTTAACCCCAAGTTATTGATAACCCAGCCAGAGTTCAATCCCCGCCTAGGTCATAACTGTTTTTTTCACTTTTGGGACCTTTTTGATGCACGTTTTTGCTCTATCTGTTCCATGCAAGTCTTCATCTACAAACTCTTATGCTCAGTTTTTCAGCACTGGCACTGAATTACCTCACATAATAGGGACTCTTATAGTACTTTTGGGACAGGGCAGACAAATTGCCAACATATTTGTCCATCTGTGTGTTGGTCCAGTGTGTTGTATTAGAGTAGGTAAAAGCTTCTTTCACCAGTATCCAGAATATCTACATCTTTGTTTTAAGCACATAGGTGTGCACTGACATGAAAAACTGTTTGTTCAGACTTACCTCAATACTGCTGTAGTAATAGACAGCTTGCATGATTGAACAAATACTACTGTGCATCTGAAAAATGAAAATACTGGAACCATGCAGATCCATAGTTTACACCGAGGAACTGCATCTGACCTGGCTCAACTGTTTCACTATCCTGCTTACATGCTTTCACTCTAAAGATTCATACATTATCTTATTGATCAATTACACTGCAGGTGTTTCAAAACTGGGTTTTTGTATGGCAAGAGGTATATGTGTCACTGCAACATCAGAACTGAAAGTGCATAGGACAAGTTCTGAACTTTTGCTTGCCATGCAGTAACTATAACTGCAAATTGCGTTGACTTTAAATTATGCTCAAGTTCATTTCTCTTTGTGACAGTCGGTAAGGTAAACATCAAAATGTAGAAACTGAAACTGTATCGTGTGTACACAACCTGTATGTAATGTAGGGTATACTGTATACAATTGCCTTAGCTCGCATGCAGTTTAACTAATTAGCTAGCCTTGCATGCATGTTTCACTATAAATTATTATGTACTGCATAAGGATCATGTACTTTAAAGCACTATCGATATACATGCTACACAGCAAATATAGGACACTAATATTTATGCTTGGTTCCCAATATATTAATTATTGTTGCATTAGTTCTCATGTAAAGCAGCAAAGGTTTCATTTGTTCTATACAGCACATTGAAGTCACTGGTAGGGAAGATGCACTGAATAATTAAACTACATTCCTGTCAAAACCACAAACAATAAACTTTAGTGTTTTGCATCATTAATGACATAAGAAAACCTCATGCTCTTTAAAAAATGTGACATCACCATGTACCCTACATAGCTACATTAGCAGTGCTGGTGTTTAATGCTTAGTCCCTCTTCGTGGCATTAAAATGTTTAATGTGGAGATGGTCCTGCACATAGTGCAGGTACCAATGCTAGTATTTAATATTTTAAAAACATTGTAGCTTATATACCAGCCCTGGCAGCTGCGTGTATAAATTTTCACCAAAGATGGAGCACTTCATGATGTGTAAGAGTATCTAGTGGCCGATGTAACCTTTGTAGAGTTTCCTTCAATTTTAGAATCAGTGTTGCTGTATCATGAGTCCTCAAAAAGGGTGGGGTGGCGGGATGACAAAACATAGACTACAAAAGGAAGGAGGATGGTAATTGAAGCCACTGAACTACAAAACAGACTGTCAGAGACAGCAAATAGGCTGAAATCTCATGCAGACGTACATAGTGTATATCACACACTCACCTCCCTGCTTGTCTGTCCAGCCCTCTACAGTGTATCCCTGGTGTTCAGTGACCTGTGTTTAGTAGTACTGGCATTGTTGTGGAGTTCCCCATCCTCTTTCCATGAGGCTCCTGCGGGTTACTAATCTTGCCACAGTGGGATTGCCTACACACGTCTTAAGTGTATGAGTTGTGTGCAGGCACGCACCACTGCTGGTTTGCTGCGTAACAATAATTGTGTTTTTCAAATGCTGCTGGTGGCTTTTCATTGCTTTAATAAGGTATTTTACTATTAGTCACATGATTATATTCAATGTAGTCATCAGCATCACATTTGATCAGCCAACATATACAATTGATGAGGGAGTTACACCACTAGTTCCAACCATAACCCTCAGTAATCCAGCATCATTTTACTTCTCTGTGAGTGTCCTTGTTGAAGATGGAACAGCTACTGGTGAGTATTAGTAGATGTTATTGACTAGTGGTCACTTTTATACTTTACAGAAACTGATGATTACAATAACACAATGCCTCCTATTACCATCCGTGCTGGAATGACCAGTATACAGGCCAATCCTATTGAAATAGTAGATGATACTATAGTGGAGTATAATGAAGTGTTCAACATCTCATTATCATATCCAGATTATGTTAATGATGGAGACTATACTGAAGTTACAGTGACTATAATAGATAATGATCGTAAGTGTATTAGTCATACAATGAGACCAAGTATTATTATAATACACTAACAGGTGTCAGTGTGAGGTTTACACAGGACATGTTTAATGGATCAGAAGCTACAGGGTATCTGTTAGTATCATTAGAACTACTAGGAGGCACAGTCAGTATTCCATTTGGTGTTACTGTTACACCATCAGAACATGTTCCATTACAACTACCAGAGTGTGCAGAAGGTAATGGTACTGTGTATGTACAACAAGTTGCAAATAGGTATCTTTGACAGGTGATGATGACTTTAACACTACCAGTCAGATTGCTAGATTTGAAGTTGGTATGACAACAAGTTCTGTTATTATATCACTGACCCCTGTTGGTGATGATGATGTTGAGATATGGGAAGAGTTTGACTTATCATTACAAGTGTCATCATCACTATTTGATGGTAGGATAACACCTGGTGATCGTAATACTTCAACTGGTCTGATAATTGATCCTCAGAGTAAGTAAAGGAATTAATTCAAGCAGTTATGGTTTTCATCTGCTTGATCTACACACTATTGCAGACATGTCTGTAAAGTACACATATTTATGCCACATTTTGTCAACCCTACAACAATAATATAAATTTGCTAGTTGATTTAATTATTAGTGAGTGAGCTCTATACTGGTTTTCTTACATTAGATACATACAGTAGTACAGTACATACCATATATATGGCTACACTTGTATTTGTTTAATTACTGCATTATATGACTGGTAATTTACAGGTTGCATTGAAGATCGACATTGTGGAATAGTAAGTTCTTTATAGTGACTGGATCTATGAAAAGAGATCTTATAGCCTTTCTAAATTTCCAAGTTTAAAGAGTCATAGCTCATCATGTGTTTAGCCCATTGTTGTAAAATTACATTCAGAAGTTAGGAGTGTAAGGTGACCAAATTTCAGGCTGGTACGATACACACAAGTCACAATATGGATTGCCAAGCACATTCAATTGGAAAGGCTATAAGACCGTTTTTGCAGATCTAGTTACATAAATTTATTATTGTTGCAATGATTGTTATTGTATCAACTTCAATGCATGTTGTCTATTTCCTTATTATTGGGAAATGATTTCATTATGTATATGGTAAAACGAAGACTATTACTGCTAACCAACCACTAAGCAAATTAATAGTGATAATAAAATTACCAGTCTCTTTTAATTAAAATATCTTCGAACTTCCTATAAGAATAGTCATACTTACAATAATGGCTGAAATCCCATAATAAGATTTGGATCGAGAAACTTGTTTATGTTAGTGAGTAAACTTTTACCCGTGCAGGTGTATCAGGCTTTCATATTAATGGACTCTAATGTGTAGTCTCTAAAAACCAATTTTATGATTATTTCAATGTCAATTTGCTTTCCATATCAATCTTGCCACGTTAATTGTAATCATCTATCAACCTCTACCAGAGGTTTGCTTGGCACCAGCTGTTAGATCAAGATACTCAGTCTTCCTAATATATAGCTGAAGTTTTAACAGTTCGCTCTCTATTGTTCTATACACGACCCAAGAAATATGGTAGAGATTTTGTTCTTCTCGTTATATATAGTACATCAGTCTGTATGATAACATCTATTTTGTTACAGGCATATGGAGACTTTTGCAAGAAGGAATGTCCAGCAAATAATTTCCCACCACACACTACACTACTACAACAACCAGTTGTACTGAATGAGAACACTTTTGTTGTTATTCCATCTACCAGAAGAACAGAATTTGGAGATGAGTTCACATTTTATACTAGTTTTGCTCAAGCTCCAAATACTATAGGATATTTACTTTTCTATGGCACTAATACTAGCACAGTAAACTTTGCCGTTCATTTAGATGGTGTAACAATTCAAGGCAGAACTTTGTTAACTATTCAATACAGCAATGACCAATCTGCATTTGATATTCCTTTACTGAGCGATGGAAATGAACACTGTCTGTTAATTACATTTCCTCTCATAAGAGTGTTTGTGGATGATGTGCAGGTTGACCTCTCGGGAAGATTGAATTTAGAGTTCTTTGAACTACAAGCTTCAAATGTTAACCTCAACTTAGGAGTAAGTAGTTTATTGTCAGGATACTTAGTGATATCATATACATATTGCATGGTGAACAATATAGGGCTGAGCATTAGTTTAACTGGGCTGTATAAAACATAACACTCTACAATATTTCTCTGAGTCTTCTATTGCTGGAATATATAGATATGTATTGTATGTGTGAAAATGATTCAACACAACATCTGGACCATAAATTTAGGTGACTAAAGAATCGATTAAGACTGATAATAGATAATAGCAATAAATCTTTTCAACATGGGATGAAATTTCAATAACTATCTTAGTTTCTTCCTACTATCCAGAGCAAATAATTATTTTTACTTAGTCAAAATAATTATTTGTATTTAGTCAAAATATTTCTCAGCTATAAATTTATAAATAATTTTGATTGTCTTGCAGGTCACAGATCCCGATGCAGTTAACCTGCTAGTAGGAGGGGTACCACCTGATGCTGGCTACTTTACTGGAACAATCAATCAAGTAGCAATATTCAATGGATACCTGTTTGCTAATAGTTCAGTGTGTTCACTAATGGATACCAGTATTGTACAATATGGACGATGTACACATTATCTCACACTTGGTGAGATTTGTCCACCACCAACTGTTGAGAGTACTGAATTCTGTTTGGAAGACTTGGATAGGTATACTGAATTATACATAAATAATTATGTACTGTGCTGTTATAATGTCACCATAAATCAAAATAAAACTGATTATTTTATAGTACTTATACATTCGTTTCGTGCACCAACACATGAGGCAAAGTATATAGTGTAAAGGTCTTAATGTACAGGTAGATAGTATTGTTTGCAGCATCAATTATCACATGTCCCGGAATAGAATGCCAACTTAAATATATTAATTTATATAATGGTATTGAATCACCTTTGATAAATTGATTACGCAGTGTTCACTCATGCCTCTTTCATCTAATATCCCAACCACTCTTTTGACAAATTTGGAAAGAGTGTGGGGGTGTGTTGTAGTAGAATATTATGAAAGTAGGAACAGGATGAAGGAAATAGTAGATTAAGGTAGTCAGTCTAGGGACGAGTCTATTTTGCTTTTTTCCCACCTATGTTTCCTTCTAACAATTCTTTTATTTTTCACCTACTATATAATTATGCTCCATATTTTGCTGAAGAATTATATACAGTGGAACCTCAGTTATCTGAGCCCCTTGGGACCAGGGATGGTCCATAAGTCTGAAAAGTCCATATCTCTGAAACTGTGTATATTATAACCATAAAATAGCCTAAAGAATATCACTAAAATATCAGTGTTATTCAACAACCCTAATAGAACAGCCAGTACTCTAATAGAGAAATCATTTTCGTAGTTCGGTTAACCAGAATCCGAATAAGTGGGGTCCAGATAACTGAGGTTCCACTGTATTAATCTTGTTAATTTACCATTTCTAAGTGCAAAACTACAACTTCACCTTTAAGTGACCTTTCTATTGGAGTATCTCAATCTACACTTGCTCCTACTGTAATATACAAGAAGCTAGCTAATTATTGGTTATGTGACCATTCTATTATTGCCACTTGTTCTTCCCATAACAATTAAGTTGATATTGTATTGTGTGTGACTGTTCTATTAGAGTATCTTGTTCTTTCATGTGATTTTTATGCCAGCATTTTGCTCATTGCTTCTACCCACCTATTGTGCCAAAACTTTTGTCAGTGAAATCATTGAGTAATTGTGAATATTGCTGGTCAACAGCTATTATGAAAAATCAGTTATGATTTTTCATTGGTTGTTTCTGTTCTTTACTTCTTTTTGGAAGTTCTACATAGCCCAGGTGGCCTTTGCTATATTGTCACAATTTCAATAAAATTATTGCCATGACGTTTAAAGTGAATATTCTTTCCATGTAGGTGTGATCCATCATTGAGATGTTTCCCAGGTATCCTGGGTACTCACACTTGTCAATATGTTCCTCCAAGTAAGAATGTATTGATGTAGTAATTTGGTATTATTACATTGTGAATTTTCAGTTTGTACTAGTGATGATGATTGTCGTGAAGGATCTTACTGTGGAGAAGAACAGCCATCTTATATTAGTGAGGGTCACTTAGAGTCTGTTGCATCAGCAATTAGTGGTGACCAGTCCAGCTACGTTTCAGCATCTACAAAATTTGATGGACTAACTGTTATCACAAGACCAGCCACAGATCACCCTGATCTTGATAGAGACCTGACAATATTTGCTATCCTACAACAAGATAGTGACAATGATGGTTATGTTATTGCTAAAGGTGCTGACAGGAGCACAGTAGATTGGGCATTGTACTTACAATCCAGTGAAAGTCAAATAACACTATCATATAGAACAGTCATTGGTGTAACACATACAATAACCTTTACGAACATGGCTATTGCTGATGGTAACAACCACTCCATTGGTGCAGTAATAGATGGTAGTAATAAAAGAGCACTACTCTTTATTGATGGAGAGATTGCTGGAGTAGAAGAAGATATCCCAGAATGTCATTTTGAACCTGGGGTAAGTATGTGTGATGTTAATCTATAAAATCATGTGCATCATAACTGACTGATTGACAAACTATTCACAGTGAACAAGCATATCAAAGCAAATCAAAAAGCAAAGCACGTTCATGCCTATCCAGTAAGCCAGCACTGGAACATCGTCTGTGCACTTCTCTGATACTATGAGCCAGCAGGGACAAATCCTCCAGTGGCAGGACTAGTATATATATATATATATATATATACTGCAGGAGACTGTACCATGTCTCACGGGTGAAGGTTTGGGAATCCACAGTCCTACGTATCTGGACTTCACATTATGAGAGACATGGACAGTTAGCATTTTATTCCCCCATTAACATTAGATGCCCATCGATGATGTTACAGCTGCTCCCAAGCTGACACCATCACTTGGTCCCTGTTAAGTAGCGGAATAGACTGGAACAATGTGAGTAAAGTTTCTTACTCAAAGTAACAGCAGTAATAGCAAGGCTGCTGAGAGAATTTAAGGGGCCCAGAGCAAATTTAGAATGTGGGGCCCTATGACCCATGATTTTTAATAAGGACAAAAGGACATTACGAGAACACGTTTAGCTCACTAGCTACTAGACTACAACTAAGGAAAATTAGACCTTCTGAGATTGAATATGAAAGTGGTTTCAACAGTTTATAATTAATGTTTATTTGACTGTTGTATTAGAGTGACTGCTCTATTAAGGTATCTTGAGTTGGAATTTTATGGCAAGCTTTCTGCCAAATGCATACCACCTTGAAAATTTTACTTAATTTTGACATTACCTGCTATAATTGAAAATTTACCTGACTGCTGTATCAGGGTGACTGTTCTATTAGAGTATCTCAATCTTATAACGTCAGTATAAGTGTCTTATAAGAAATATTACGAGTAATGACTTGCTGCCACTGGATATATACTCATTGTTATGGATCTTATTGAGCTTACTGGCTAATAGATGGTATCTCTTACTGAGGTTTCCTCTGTTGTGCATTCAGTTTTATTGTATGGTAGGATAAAGTAGCTATGGGGCAACTACTACAGTATGAGGCCCCTGGAGAAAGTTCCCCAGTTGCCCCCCACCCCCCTTCCCTGTTGGCAGCCATGAACAACACCAACTGGGCATCAAATCATATATAAATACAGTATTTCAAGTACCATAGTGGAGAATGCTCATATTACAGGGTAACATATAGCTACAAATATGGAAGGGTGTCCATATAACTGAAAAGGTATGCAGATATTTTTATGTACTCATTTGCTCTAATAAAACATACACCTATTGTCACAATAGTGTAGTTGAGCAGTGATCTGGGAGTTTGGATAATTTTTATTTTGTGCTGTTACAGCTTAATACACTCCTAATTGGAGGAATACCAGAGGGACCACATGTACAGAGTGTTAAGGATCGATTCAGTGGTACCATCTCATATCTTGCTGTCTACAACACTGCTTTGACCTATGGTGAAATAGCACAACTAAACTCTACCACTACTAGTAAATTTACTTTGGAGCGATATTGTAGAGAATATGTGAAAGAAGAAGGATTGTGTTATCTTGGTGATAGCACTGACTTTAGGTAAGCTAATTAATGCAAGATACACATGTCAATGATACACAGCTTAAGTATGTATACTGATTAACATGTTTAATCAGAAGATCGTTTTATTCACATTTACACCTATACATGACATCTAAAAGCAGCCTTTCATTGCAACTGCATCATATTCCTAGCATTCATCTTAGTTTTTTGGAAAACATTAGAAAAACAATAAATACACAAATAATATGGACCTTATAATAAAATTATATAACAATTTTTATATTCCTATTGTTTCCATTGTATACATGTGTGTGGCGTCACAGGTGTGAGCCAAGCACCAGATGTGTTCCAGTGGTAAAGAACAGTATAATTGTCAGTGTTCCTGTGGAATCCAATGGTCGACGTACTACAGAACAACGTCACTTAACAGCTCAGTTACCACAAGCTGGTATTGACTTTAGTATTACAGATGTTATTGGTCATTGTGTTACTCCATGTTCCTGTAACACTCCTCAGTTAAGTGATAAAGTGTGTGGAGCTGACGGAAGAACTTATGATAGTGAATGTTATGCTGATTGTGTTCGTGTACAAGTAAGTGTTGTAAATAATTATGATTAAGGTTACGGAATAGTTTAAAATGCGTGGGTGGAACAAATTACAAAACCTGCTTTAAACCAAGCAGGGATAAATAATTTCAACAGCTGTGTTGTGTTAGCAATACAACTAATTGTGCTTGTTTGTTTTTACTGCAGAACAACGACTGCTCTTGGGTGTGTGGTCCACAATAGAGCGATGTTTTATAAAATTGCACCACCAAAAACCAGACTAACAGATTACTGAATCCTTATAATTTCAACACAAGTGACTAAACAAATAAAATATCTAGGTCCTGTGGAAGTGATTTTTTCAGTTACTGGTTGTATAGATGTTTTATTGAACTTTTAGTGTTTTTTTTCGAGTGAAACAAACTCTTTGTAGGCTTGTATCTGAGTCAATGGGAAGAAACACGCCACAAACGCTTCCACAGGACCTAATAAATCAAGACACACGGTAGTGTGTCGTGCGGCCAAAGAAGCCGGCGCATAACACCCGTGAGTATATTGACAGGAAGAAAGAAAACGCAATTTTCGAACCTCCGTAGCTCTGTGCTTCCTTGATGAAACAAGACGAATTTTGCTGTGGATATTCCCTCCAACTGCAGCACTTCACATTCCAAATTTGAGCGAAATCGCTTTGCGCGTTCCCGAGATATGCGACTTCAAAAATTGGCTCAGTTTCTTCGTTTTTTTTCTTCTTCTTATTTTTCTTTTTCTTGTCTCACACTTACAAAAACTGCTATAAAACGCGAACGCGTTATCCGATTGCCTTAAAATTTGGCACACAGAAGGGGGATATAAAGGCGCATCTCGGTACCAACTTTGGCTGGAATACGATAAACAGGCAAAGAGTTATGAGCGATTATTAACGAAAAATAACACCAATATGTTGTCACGCCTACAGGGTAAACCGCGTATGGGAAGAAGCTGAAAATCGGTGGGTGAATAGGTTAACTATTGAACCTCAAACCTTTTGTGGTTTGAAAGAAATCGAGCTAAAAACCAGGAAGATGCAACGAAAAAACCAACAGTGTGTAACAATTACGCAATCGAGATCAGCTAATAAAAAAACGACTGCTTGCCACGCCTACCAGATAAACCGCTTAGGGTAATGCTTTGAAAATCGTTGTACAGATGGAGTAATCATCTTAGAAAGGATCATCAATGGTGTAGAAGAATCAGACTTAAAGCCACGGAGTTATAACACGAAATCCAACTTGGTGCGGCAAGTGCGAGATCGAGATACTCTAATAGAGCAGTCATCCTAATAGAGCAGTCACCCTGAAGAGAATTCAAGAGATCAGCTAGAAATAAGAAACCTGTATAGAGATCAGCTACACACAAGTCACCCTGTAGAGAGATCAGCTAGAAGAAGTTACCTTGTAGGGAGTTCATGCAACTATGGAAAGAGATAGTTCAGCTAGAAAAAATCATCTTGTAGAGTTCAGCTACAAAGAAACCACCATGTAGAGAGTTCAGCTACAAACAAATCGCCCTGTGGAGAGATCAATAGAAGAAGTTACCTTGCAAAGAGTTCAGCTACAAAGAAACCATCATGTAGAGAGTTCAGCTACAAACAAATCTTCCTGTAGAGAGATTAGCTAGAAGAAGTTACCTTGTAGAGAGTTCAGCTACAAAGAAACCATCATGTAGAGAGTTCAGCTACAAACAAATCTCCCTGTAGAGAGATCAGCTAGAAGAAGTTACCTTGTAGAGAGTTCGGTTTCAAACAAATCACACTGTAGAAAGATCAGCTAGAAGAGGTCACCTTGTAGAGAGTTCAGTTACAAAAAAACCACCATGTAGAGAGCTCAGCTACAAACTAGTGACCTTGTAGAGACATCAGCTAGAAGAAGGTACCTTGTAGAGAGTTCAGCTACAAAGAAACCATTCTTTAAAGAGCTCAGCTGCAAACAAATCACCTGTAAAGAATTCAGCTACAAATAAATCACCCTGTAGAAAGATGAGCTAGAAAAAGTTACCTTGTAGAGAGTTCAGTTACAAAGAAACCACCATGTAGAGAATTCAGCTACAAACTAGTGACCCTGTAAAGACATCAGCTAGAAGAAGTTACCTTGAGAGAGTTCAGCTACAAAGAAACCATTATTTAAAGAGCTCAGCTGCAAACAAATCACCTAATAGTATACAGAATTCTGCTACAAACAAATCACCATGTAGAGAGATCAGCTAGAAGAAGTTAACTTGTAGAGAGTTCAGCTACAAACAAATCACCCTGTAGAGAGATCAGCTAGAAGAAGTTACCTTGTAGAGAGTTCAGCTACAAAGAAACCACCATGTAGAGAGTTCAGCTAGAAGAAATTACCTTGTAGAGAGTTCAGCTACAAAGAAACCATTCTGTAAAGAGCTCAGGTGCAAACAAATCACCTGTACAGAATTCAGCTACAAACAAATCACCCTGTAGAAAGATCAGTTAGAAGAAGTTACCTTTTAGAGAGTTCAGCTACAAAGAAACCATTTTGTAAAGAGCTCAGCTGCAAACACATTGCCTGTACAGAATTCAGCTACGAACAAATCACCCTGTAGAGAGATCAGCTAGAAGAAATTACCTTGTAGAGAGTTCAGCTACAAAGAAACCATTCTGTAAAGAGCTCAGCTGCAAACAAATCACCTGTACAGAATTCAGCTACGAACAAATCACCCTGTAGAGAGATCAGCTAGAAGAAATTACCTTGTAGAGAGTTCAGCTACAAAGAAACCATTCTGTAAAGAGCTCAGCTGCAAACAAATCACCTGTACAGAATTCAGCTACAAACAAATCACCCTGTAGAGAGATCAGCTAGAAGAAATTACCTTGTAGATAGTTCAGCTACAAACAAATCACGCTGTAGAAAGATCAGTTAGAAGAAGTTACTTTGTAGAGAGTTCAGCTACAAAGAAACCATTTTGTAAAGAGCTCAGCTGCAAACACATCGCCTGTACAGAATTCAGCTACGAACAAATCACCCTGTAGAGAGATCAGCTAGAAGAAGTTACCTTGTAGATAGTTCAGCTACAAACAAATCTCCCTGTAGAGAGATCAGCTAGAAGAAATTGCCTTGTAGAGAGTTCAGCTACAAAGAAACCATCATGTGGAGAGTTCAGCTGCAAAGAAATCACCACTGCCCAAATTTCAAGGTAATAGCTCTTTCAAATCTGTAGTTATCAATTGTCAAAGTTGGCAAATTGGATGTGTGTGGAAGGCCCTTTTTTGCAAATCCAGTCACATATGTATTATATATATAATTTGTACATTTACTGATAAAATATATCTACTTCATCTTTACTTCTTCCTGTAGTAAAGAAAAAAAACATAGGTTAAAAAAGTCCCAAAGCTGGCCATAGGCCGGCTTTGGGGTATACAAATACAAAAAGAAATGAAATCTAATCCAAAACAGCCAAGCTGTAAAAAAAGTGTGCGGCCCTCAGAAAGGCTATGGTGAAAAAAGATGTGAAATCCAAGGTGGCGGCCAAGAAATGGCTGTGATGGTAGGTTAATGGCAAAAATTTTAATAACGACAATTCAGGTGAATTTTTGTGCCGCTTCACAAAATTTACCCCTGAATTGTCATTATTAAAATTTTTGCCATTAACCTACCATCACAGCCATTTCTTGGCCGCCACCTTGGATTTCACATCTTTTTTCACCATAGCCTTTCTGAGGGCCGCACACTTTTTTACAGCTTGGCTGATTTGGATTAGATTTAATATACAGTATCACTATACCCCAGAAATGTCAATAGAGCCTACAGCTTTTGCTGTATTTGGCAGCAGAAAAACATAGTAGTGACAGCTGGAGCTGAGCGATGTAGTGACAGCTGGAGCTGAGGCTGGCTTACTTGTGTTACTACAACAAATTGTAGTGTTCTACCTGCCTCAAACTACACTGTAGCTACATAAAAACATTAAAATATGAAGGGCTTCACTTTCATTTAAAACTTTTCACACTGCTAGACTGGTTTTATGGGCTTCTCAAAACGTATCGGTAGGCATTCTAAATTTTGAATGATTTCCCATGGCTATACAGTCATAGGCGTAGAAACCCAGGGGGCAAGGGGGGCTGGAGTGCCCCTTGCGATTTTCTGTTTGTAAACTCAAAAAAGATCGAGATACTCTGATAGAGCTGTCAGTTACTCTAATAAAACAGTCACAGTATTCAGAGAAGTTGTATAGCAAACTATGAAGTTGTGAATAAGGATTTTTATGTGCCATTCTTAGCAAGTCTTGACCTTTTTTCTTTTTTTTACTCTTCAACACCAATTAGAGCCCCCTATCTAAAAATATCTTGCTACGCCTATGGATTAAGTTACGCTTCTTGTTCTGTACATTTATACAACATGCTACTGATTGAATCCTGCTATCTAAATCTTTCATCAAAATTTTGATTTTGGACTCAGATAATGGTTTTTTTTTAAAAAACAACTGAATTCTGTCTTATGAAAGTTTCTAACAGACTTATGACTTTTATAGTTCATTAAGCCAGAGGTCCAGAGTTTGTATTGGTGAGCAATTTTATGCAGATGCTGGATTAGGCACAACCAGACCATTTGTAAATTCACTCATTGATCACTCATTTTGTTTTCATAAATAGTGTATTTTAAAATAGCTAGAAAGATCCAACAGTTTGCAAGGGAAGGGTGGTCTGGAGAAAATTCTATAGCTATAGTATATTACGTACACTGATTTTTTAATACACTGAAATGTTTTATTATCCCTGACTGATATAAATGTGATGTATGCGTCAGTGCCAAAATTGATTTTATTGTTAATTTAAGGCTTTACAGCACAAGTGCTGAAAGTCTGCAGGACTCAGTAGTCCTACAGCATGTTTAAGATGCATATTTGAAAAGTTGATGACAAGTGAAAAATGCATGAGTGAACCTGGGCTATAAAATGGTGAGGAGTGGTAATTAATTTGAATTACACTGAGTGTACTATTAGAGTTATTGACTGCTCTATTTGATAAATCTTTCATGAAATTCCTAGGTACCTGGGCATTATACAGTATGGTAGTACTGTACATTAGAGATCATAAAGGTTTGTAAAAAATGACCAGAAACCAGCCTTACAGGTTGGTAGTTGGTTAGCATTGGTTAACTATAATTCCCAAAAGTGTCTTAAGTATGACCCTGAATACTTCCAGTATATAATCGGTGGACTGACTAACTATCTAACTGCCTGATGCCATAAGAGAAATGTAACTCAATAATGACTAAGGCTTAGACGTCACTTTTGCCACGATGCAGGTACCTTTTGGCATGCCACAGTAATGTACAGTGCACCATCTTGCTCTTACTTTTGTCCTCTCCTTTGTATCCTATTTCTCTTTGCTCACAGTGCTAATTGTTGATTTTCAATAGTGAGTATTTTTAACAGGAATTGTATGTATTTTCTGTGGTGACTGGATTAATGGCAGAGGCACTTCTCATACTATTCTTCATTAATTTTGTGATGCTGTGTAACAAGCTTAACATAGCTAAAACGAGGCATACTGACCACTTCACTTTTCAGTAATAGATATTTGGGGTGCATGTTCAGATGGAAATAATACGTTTGTCACTATTCTTTCTTTTCACAAGTTCACAAGTCATAATAAAGTAAACAGACAAGTGCAAGAAAAAATTAGGAACTGCAAGTTATCATTGAAATAAAAATAATAATACTGGAGGTTGAAGATTTACTAGTACACATTTAATCTCTAATTTTGTCATATGTATATAGACTGAAGTAAGAATTAAATGTCCACTAGTATATCTGCACTTGTAGGCAATCTCCCTTGTTCCACTACTTAGTAAAATAATTATTATGTGACTGGCTGAACAAAAACCAGTCATTTTCAAACATTTTAAAATCCATGTTATTGCTTCTCTGCAATCTGTTAATAAAGGAGTGGACTGCCCAAGTTACAGTCTTTTATAATGGATAGCGTTAGGGTTATAGTGCTAGATGGTTGGAACAGCATATTATATTTAATTTGTACAGCACCGATATGGTGAAAAATTACAGGTGTTTAATTAGTTGATCATAACTCATGACTGAAATGAGCTACTAAGACAAGAAATGGCTCAATTTGCAATTGGTCATCATAAACTGGCGAATCCATCAAGGTATAGGGCTTTCTCTATATTTCTCCATGTGTACAAAACAGAAGGCTATTTTAACACTGGAATGATAGTGGTAAACTTGAATTTTACTGCATCATAAGTAGGTCCCCATAACTAATGTACCTTTTTACTAGGAATGCCACGACATAGAAATATACATGTCATATGTCACAGACATTTATGTCATGATATAACATATGTCACAACATAATGTGCTCTAGAAAAACTCTAGCAAAACATGTTTCCCTTTGGTGAATTACCACAAAACTTCAATGCTTTCAATAGTATATTATGTAATGCATGTAGTTTTTGGTTCCAAAATTCAATTTTATTATTAAAGTCACCAAATTTGTGTGTTATTTCTCAATCACAACATAAAAATGAGCCACGACATACTATTTCATGGAATTTTATGTCATGATATGTCATATGTTTTGACTATCGTGGCATCCCTACCTTTTACTGTGTACAATCACAAAACAAAATTTTTCTTACTCTCCATGAACAGGTGAATTCAATGGCGTATAGGTGTTATTGCTTTCTGCTTAATTTTATGGTGTGCCAAAGTGATTAAAACACACATAAACTTTTATTGTGGCACACATAATCATAATATTTTTACCTAGTTCAACATTCAGTTGTTTCAATACGTTTTTACAGCAAAATAGAATTTTGCGAAATGGCCGGTTTTGCTCAACCAGTCATATGTGTGCTAACTGTGTACATTGAAACCTGTGTATGAAGGATGTTGACTGGATGTGTCCTAATTTTTGAGGTGTCCTGATATTCTGGATCATGCACTTTTACATTACATGTTAAGGGATACTTTGGGATCATTGCTGAATGTCCAGATACTCGTTTTTCTAGTGTTCTCACTAACAGGTTGCACTGGTACCAGAAAGTGATAAAGAAGAAGAAATTAGACCCAAATTCCCTTTGCTAGAGCCACCATTGAATAGTGATGTGGTGAATAGACCTACTTACGGAACATTTCCTTTGATGTCTGAGGTTACTAAATCCAATAGAAATCTGTAGCTGGGTTACTAAATAGTTAGCAACCTGTGATCTTGCTGGAGGTTGTATATTACATTCATCAAACAAAAATCAGCATGAAAGCCAAAAACAAATGTCCTTACTGTTAAGACAGACACCATTAGCATTCACCTAGGCATTTAATAACAATGTCCAGCTCAGTGTGGTGTTGGCACAACAAACTCGAAGGATACATCTTGATGATAGCACTTACAATTTGCTTCTTAATAGCTTAATTTCTGGACAAGACAAGCGTCTTTCTAGCCCAGCTTTATAACTACTTTGATACTGACACTATACTGAATCATGCAACAGTTATGAATGTCATGCCAGTACAGTAGCACTGACACAATCATCTTGACATAAGGATAAATCCCAATGCTAGCATGCACAGTTTGCTACTTTCTCTTACTCTTTCTTAACCTAGGAAATTGTCTAAATGGTTTTTATACTGTTTAGAGACTCGAGGATGATGAAGGCGGGGCTACCCACAAACTAAATTACCAATGCTACACTGAATACATACCATACATGACAGTATAGAAGCCTGGGTGTTTATTTCCTATAAATCATTTTTGACCCTGCGTTTAAACGAGACCGGCGTTAATTTGGACCCGGGCATTTATTTCTTACTAGCCACTTGTTGAGAGTGACAGGTGCCAGTACAAGTACCTACGAAATATGAAATCCATAGCCCATCACGTACATAAAACCATTTGGACTCCCTGCTGGGTGAAACATTGGAAGTCAGGTGGAAAGGTGACAGTGACCGCGATAAATACGCTATGGCCGTCACCAGATGAGAAGGCATAGTCGAACAAGACAAGACATCATAAGACTGGTGACGAGACATTACTGTATAGTTAGCAACTGACACTAGTTTAGAACCCCGGCATTTATTTCAGTGCATGTCATTAGCACCCCGGCGTTTAAATGAGCCCCGGCGTTTATTATGACAGTCCCCTAGCTCTACCCGGCATATATTTGAGCCCCTGCATGTATTTGAGCCCGGCTTTAATACAGTCATATACGGTAATTGTTTTTTAAATGTGCAGTGATTAATCATCATTCAGTTTGCATTCTTTAGCAATTATATTATTTTACCATATAACAACAATGATAACGATAGCAAGTAACTAAATTTGGCCAATCATCACCAAATTCAAATTTCATCAATAATATGATTTTTTTACTCATGAAACTTTTGGTAGTATTTGTTGATGTCTGTTTGACAAACCATAGCATCCTACAAAAAGATATCCCTTGTTCATAACTCAGTCCAATCCCTTTGTATTGTTTAGCCCCCACAATGTATATCTCCTGATAATACTTTCAACGTTGAAATAACACATTTGCTTGCACTGAGCATAACAATGATAAAATGTTAGCAAACCCAAGTTCCAACCCATCAATTTTGTGTTAAAAAGACATCAAAACTGCCCAGAAGTTCGTTACAGCAACAGAGAAGTCCCAGCACCGTGGATAGTAGAATTCATACTCCAAACAGCAGCGTACTATGATTGAGAAGAATGCGGTAGAGACTTTGTTTAACTAGCCATGACATAATTGTCACAATGGAGTTATCTAGTGAGTGATTCAGAATATCTTGCCTACTGACACTTGTAGTGATTGACTATATCCACAAGGCAACCATTTCTGCTGACACAAGAAGAATGGTGCAGCACACTTAGTCCTTCTGTTAGCTTAAATTTGTACAACTTTGCACAGTGGCGGATCCAGGGCCCCCCCCTTCCTTCATCCCTTTCAAAATTGCATACAAGGTCGAGATACTCTATTAGAGCAGTCACTCTAATAAAGCAGTCACAGTGTTCATGAGGAAGTGTGTAGCTTAACTATGAAATTATGAATAAGAATTTTCTTTATTTATAATAATATATATTTGGTAAAGGGAAGCCATTATTGCTATGACCCTTTTGTAGCTCTTCAACTTTCAGCAAAGTGCACATCCCCCCCCCCATTTCCAAATTCCTGTTGCATGTAACAGTACACCATCAATGATATTATAAAAGGACAGTGAGCTTTTGCCAAATTAAATTTTGAAAACCACAAAGTTTTAGGAAATGAACAAATATTGGTCCCACCCAAACTTTTGAAGGAGTTTAATATTGTAATAAAACAGCCATACAATAAATGCCACTCTATGAAAGCATCTATTCTAGATAAATTGTAAATCTGTGATTACTCTAATATAGCAACTATTTTAGGCTATAACAACAGTAATAATCAAATAGAGCAATCAACAACAAAGTTTGGGAATATGTAATAAATATAACTGGCTTATTTCCTAGCAAAAGACAGTGGTACTTTGATGTATATGGCTTCAATAGCCATAATTGCACATTTGGAAGTTTGTCTATAATATGTTCTTTGCAATAAACAGTTCTTACAAGTGCTGTTTTCAGCACTGCTTAGATAAATAATATTGTTAATAATAAACTTAAGCTACAGGTAACTGTAATTTAACAATGACACTTTTTCAGGTGGTGGATTCTACTGGACCTTGTAGGTTCACGTATGCTGAGCTGTACAGAATGAGGAATCAACTCTAGCACAACTACTTAATAAACATTTATTTAACACTATATATATATATATTTATTTATTGTTTACCAGTATTTATATATAATGTTTTTAGTTTGCAATAGAAAGCAGTATGTAGTCCTATTGAATATATTATATAGTACTTGATTATATATTTTCTTCTGTTAATGAATTTATGGATTCATGCAGCTATTATGCTGACATAAGATTAGGAATAGTAAGTGTGAGATTCACGCATTATGAAGTAACTATATGGTTTTATCAGAAAAGACTCTAAATACTCAAATAGAGTAGTAAAGTCTACTAAAATACTAGTACTGTATTTCTGAACAAAACTGTTATCATCAATGACATCACAGACCATAAACATCCATCTATGCAACACTGAGTCATTGACCCAATGTAATAACTAACCTACAGTAGATGGGATAATGTGCATTTCTTGAGAACATTTTTTTTTCTGGGAACTGTTTACATTAAAGTGTAGTAATCATTGCTCAATTTCATGAAGATTTTTGTGATTTCTCTGCTATAATAATAATAATGCTGTTTCAGTACTTGCAGTTGCAGACAAGGTACTAACTACACTTACAAGTTTAGAGCAATAACAACACTGTTCATTGCTATATCTGCACACACTGCTTGAAGTATCTTAGTTTACTACAGTGGTATATCCCCAGTATATGGAACAGTTAATTGTTTGTTATTTTAGTAGTTTTTCAGTAAACCCGCATTCACTGATGTTTTACTGAGAGTTTAAAACTTAGTAAAATAATTATGTTCCATATACTTAAGTTTACTGACACTTTACTATCAGTATAACTACAGTAAGGCATCTTAACAAATTAGTAAACTAAGAACCATCAAGCAGTGACATGACATGATTAATTATTGGATAGAACACTCATCATAGCTTTTTAATTATTGTTTATTGAAGTCATCATAAGGACCTTTGCTATTTTCTGTGGATAATTGACTCTAATAGAGTAGTCAGGTAGCTATTTGATTAGTTTGTTTAATTAGAGTACGTTTAATCATATCAAAATACAGCTATAGCTAAATTCCACTTGTACTCACTTTAACTTTTAGCTATTTCTCAATAGAAACCTAAAATTGCTTATGGAGCAGCATTGGACTGGTACAATTTATACAGTAGGATATACAAATATAGCCATTTAAAGTGTAGTTACAACTTTCACAGCTTGACTGTTTTGGCATGAATCCATTTTGCTGCAAAATATATGCAGGTGTAACTTGTTATTAGGGACCCGCGATTATGCTGGCATAATAATAAGCATAATAGGTGCCTGAAAGCATTGAGCATAATGCTAGCATAATAGGCAGAACACTTGTGCATTACCATAAATTCTTGCTTATCAAAATATATATCACAGAAAAAGATCGATATACTCTAATAGAACAGTCAGAAAATAATAGACAGCTGACTGTTCTATTAGAGTATATCGATCTTTTCCGTGATTTGGATTTTGACAAGCAGGGATTTAGAGTCTATGCTTCAGCAACTTACTATTTTCCCATAAAGTGCAAATTTACTAGAACAACATGAGAACTGAGGTATAAATATTGAGCATAATTTGAGCATAATAGGTAAATATTGAGCATTAATTTAAGCATAATAGGCAAAATTTTGAGCAGTGCAGCATAGCATAATAGGTAAAATAATGAGCATAATCGGCGGGTCCCTACTTGTTATAAAGCTAACCATCTAATAAGATAGTTGGAAGTGCTTATCCCTTAATCTCTGAGCATCTATTTTCCCATAAAAGTTTTGCATTTAATTAAAATATTTCTTGGAGCTGAACGGAAAGTACCGTACTTTGTCTAAACCTTTTAAATCAGTGCAGTAAGAGACTTAAAGACAGCAACTTCTAGCAACAGCTAGAAATACTATAAATTTCCATATAGGCAATTACAGTGTGAGACACCCATCTGATGATATGATAAAGGCTTGCAGAGAAATCATATTCTGCATTTTAACAAAGTGCCAATAATAATAGTGATGTAAAAGTTACATAATCTCACTATTAATTTAATCACTTAGCAACTTGTGCATATAAAACTATTAATGCATGCATTATGGGACACAAGGGCCATCACGAGACATTTGTAAAAAAGTAAATATTGGCAATTGGTGGTTTTCCATACTTTGGAAATCAGAATTATTAATTTTGATACAATATAGTATGCATACAGTATGCAGACTTTATACTGACGTTTTCCAACATAAAAGAACTACATTATACCTAAAATTAAAAAGCCAAACTGGATTTTGGTGTCAGCTAAATAACAAGACTGTTTTCAGAGATAAACTCATCAGCTGATGTAATATCAGCACATATATAAGCTTCAAGCCACAAACCATTTTATCCATAAAAGTGAAGGGACATTTTCATATTGAAGGCCACAAAAAGACTGGTGCAAGTACTTTCTGAACTACTTGAAAATGGAGACGCTTCTTTCTTTTGCTCCTGTTTATTTTCATTCATTTTCTCTAGCCTTGCTTTTGATCAAGTCTCCGCTCTTCCTTACCAGCTACTTTGTGCTGCTGCTCTTTTTGTTTTTCTGCTTTCTTGTCTTGCTTCTCTTTCTCCTTTTCTTTCTTTTGCTTTTCTCTAAAGTTTTCTTAGCTGTTTTGTTCTCCTTTCTTTGCCTTTTTCGTTCCTCTTCTTTTAGCTAGTCTATAAACTAATCCTTTGTAATACATCTGGCCTTAGTAGTATAACTTTTCATTTGTGTCTTTTTAGGGTTTGTAACAGGGTCACAGGGACTTGCAAAATTTCATTAATATGGAAACAATGGAACCACTTGCTACCAATGAAACTTGGGATACTTCACTGCTGCTATATGGTGAAGATGTATCTGATGTAATAGTATCAGCTGCTGGAGCTAGCTACTTTAAGCATCTGATCTTCCACCTCATTTGGATTAAACAGATAGATGCCACACGTTTTAAAACCACTGGTAAGATTGATTAACAGGTGTCACAGAGACAGGCAATGCCCCCACATCTACATCAGATCAGTTACAGCTTGATCCCTTTTGCACAAATTAATGATGACAAGCCTTACGAAAATTATCTTTGAAACTCTTAAACACATAGAGTTGTAACAAATGTACTGTGTGGTATGTGCTGGGAGACAAACTATGTAATTGTTACATTCTCAAGCTTTTCAATCACAGAAATATATATAATGAGATGAGTGGCCAATTTCAATAAGCAAAACTGGTTGAATTGGAGGAAGGTTGTCAAAAAAATCAAACTATTTTGTCATATATGGTGAACACACAAAAGTGTTCCAGGAACACATCCATATTGTACTTGTTTATTAAATAATCGCTCTCAAGGATATATTAGGACATTGTCTGATGCTGATCCACATGTCATTATGGTATGTGGGTCTTTTACTTCTCAACAGTAGCAAGGGATACATAGTGTTTCATCCCACTTGTGCAAGTGCACTTCAATCTCATCAATAAGATTGGCTTGGCTATAATGTTCAGTTTTGCATACAAGGAACCAAGCTTACCAAAAAATCAGTGGCAGTCTCTTCATTGGAACTTTTTCTCAAGTTACCAAAAAAGATTGTGTTTGATGAACAGAAAGCTGTGGGTTTCTTGACTCAAACTAAGCTGCAACTTTAAAACAGGTGTTTCAAATCAGTCTTCTTAGCAAGAAGAAATGCTGAGCTCATAATATCTTTTTTGATACCACAAAACCGACATCAGCCATTTGAATACAACAATTTGATAATCTTTTGTTCTTCATCCTTAGAAAACACAGGGCGAGGACTGGGCTGCAATTCACATCGACCCATCCGGTAACTTTTCTTGTGAGGGTCTCAATCAGAACATTAAATCATTTTGTGACTCCCTTTGTATTTAGAACACTTTCTTCGTTACCACCAACATCTCCAACAGCTTGTACAGCACTTTCAACTCTATTTCTTGCACACTTGACCTCTGACCACCGACATTGGTTTTAGAATTCATATTAATTTTAATTAATGTTTATTAGCGTGTTGAAGTGGTTATCATACTGTACAAACTGCATCAGGGGCAGGATGAAGTTACGTTATTATTGATGTAAAATGAAAACAAAATAAAGAACAAGGAATCTCATAATACTCCCTGTCTCATAATACCAATGCCTACAACAATACATTGCCATTTATATTCTTATTCTGTCACACACCAATGAATAATCTATTTCTGTCATAAAATCAGCCATCGTGGAATATCTTTTTCTGTTCCAATTTATTTGTTTGTAGCTGAATATTGTGGTTATCCAATGAAACACCAAAGATTACCAATAAATCTAACTACCATAACTTCCAGTAAAAATTATTGAAAATATTTTTTACATTAATTTTAAATTCATCACAATCCTAGTGGTTTTTTCTATGATCACACCAATGTTCTCAATTGGTCAATGGACAGTAGAGAACTGCAGCAGAAATGGTGATTGGTCATCATGACTGCTTAATGAATATACGTAGGAGATATAAAAAATGTATGGAGTAGTGTAAAATGATTATTCGTCATAAAATAATGTTTTTATGTAAAACTGGTTAGAAAATTTCTTATACAAATTCTTTTTGTAAAAGATTGACTACTCTAATAGAGTAATCATTCATGTAAATCATACAAAAATATTATTACACAAAAATTTTTATCATGAATTTTTTGCACAAAATAAAGTGAATTACAGTAGTAGCATTGGGCAGCTTATTAAAAAATCATTGTCCTTTAGGGTGTTCTATATAAGTCACAATTAGTGTGTTTCTTACCTTAATGACGATTTATATGTCTTTTAGTGCTATAGCTCATCCTGAACAACTGTAATGGGATTGATGTTGGCCACGTGACCTTTTTATGGATACTGACAGTTACAAATGCACTGATATTGAAACTAATAGACAGTTTTCTAATATATTAATTTATCTGAAGGTCAGTCCGTGTGAAAATCACCAGAAAATATGAAAAGAGCTGAGGCATCATCTTATTTTGCAGTGGAAATCCTATATGAAGGGATTGTTGGTAACGTGACCACTTTTATGTTTACTTACATTAAAATTACCAAAATTACCAAATTACTAACGTGACCACTTTTATATTTACTTACATTAAAATTACCGTATTTCTATAAATATAAGCTGCGAGAAATTTTCACAAGTTAAATTTTCGTGTTAAAAAATTTACAGCGGTGTCCTCAAGCGAAAATTTTTTTAACAATGAATTATGTAGCTTTATTAATTTATGCTGTCCTTTTTGTATATAGGAGAAGCAGAATAACAAGCTGTGAAACTTAAGTGTGGCATCTCCATTACATGGGGGCTGCACCCTTAGAGTTGTCCGCAGCGGCGGAGGAAGTAGTTGATATGAGGGGGGGCTTCGCTGAGCTGACCCAGACTTATTTCTATAGTTTGGTAAGGTGAGACCAAAAAAAAAAAAAAAAAAGGTCACAACCAACTCACAAGAGCTTTCCACCTCACCAGCTACCATTTCTAGCTGATAAACTACATAAAAATCCTTACATAGCTCGCTGCACACTGACTACTTTATTAGAGTGACTGCTCTATTAGAGTATCTCGATCTTTATCACGGTTTTCAGCCCCACTCCAAGAAAGATAATTTCGGTGTGATATCATTCTGAGGGGGGGCTTTAGCCCCCTAGCCCCCCCCCCCCTTTCCGCCGCCTATGGTTGTCCGCCGGTCACAAACTCAAGCCGAGTGGACTGGAGTGGAATTACTGTACTAGAAGCTCATTCCATGCAATTTACATATTCGTATATACGTATATATTTATTTATTCCATTTAATGGGTCCTGTATAGTAGCTGTCTATCATATGGCATGGCATCATTGCTAATGCTATTGTTGGCGGCGAGCCGGACCCAGTGGCAGCTCTCCCCTGGTATGCAGGAGGCCATTTTTGTTTTATAGTAAAATACTGCAGCAAAGACATACTCTTGAAACGCCAACGGCCAACCTTCGATCCAGGTGGCCAGAAAGCAGTTAAGGCCACTACAAATAAATTCTCTGTTTCCCCGTCCACCGCCCGCATCTGGTTACTGCCAGCTCTAAATATTTCATTATTCCGTATTGTTCCATTATTTTCCGGTTATTCTTGCATACTGATAGGCTCAGTAAAAGCTATCTTGAAACAGTGTCAGCTCACGTGTCAGCAGTGCTATCAAGTCAGCACAAACTTCACGTTTGTGTTATTTTTGCAACTTACAAAGGAAGGAACAAGCTTAAGCATGCTTTTATGCAGCCTTTTTGGCTGTGCCAGGCAAATAATGGCTTGAAAAGCTAGCCAATTTTATAATGAAATAATGAAAATGGACCGCCCGCCCGCATGCGAATATGTCCAGGACGGGAAACAGAGAATTTATTTGGAGCGGCCTAACAATTTATTCAACTTCTCTAATATTACGTTGGTAAAAAAAAAAAAATTCGCGTAATTAAGTTACGTCGGATGCTAGCTTCGACGAAATATTTTTAACGGTTTATAAATATAGAAATACAGTATGTTGATATCAAATGCTACAGATAATGCAATAACAAATTAGCTATCTTAAAGGTAATATAATCTGTGTGAAAATCTCCAAAAACAACAAAATGAATTACCATCCTATTTTGAGTGGAAACCCTACCGTGAGTGGGATTGAACCTGGGATCTTTCACACTTTAGTCCAGTGCTCTAATCACTAAGCCACTGTGCTGCCAGCTACCATTAGCTATGTCGTTCAAGAAGAAACCTATATAATCAAGAAGAATACCCAGTGAAAAAGAAACCAAGGCTAAACCCAACTCTAAACCTAATGCTAACCTGAAGTTTCCTTGTTAAGCATAATGATGGCTTTCACTGTCTGTATGAACTATGAAGGTAAGTTTTGGGTAAGTTTGAGGCGAACTAGGGTCGGAGCAAACTACTTTTTGAGTACCAACAGGTTTCAGTACTTCATTATTAATGTAATAGAAATAGCTAACACAAGCAGAGGTGAATTTGTATTGACTTGATGGCACACTGATAGGCACAATATCATTTTACTGGGCCTGCACTAGATGCACGAAAAACTGAAAAATAATGGAAGAACAGGAAATAATGAAAACATTTAGTGCTGACATGAAACAAATTAAATTAACGCATTGGATGAATAACAGTTAATGTGGGCTACTCATACTATAGCATACATTTTGTCTGGCATGGTACAGCCATTGAATGGGTTGATCGCTGGCACACTCGAGCTCTGTGTTAACACTTCTCCATATATAATGGGCAGACTAATAGCTGAAATTGATGTATCTATAGTTCATACTAAGCACATAAATTTGTAAACACCGTTCTGCTGAACTACAGTTATTGCAAGCCCAGCAGACGTAGTTACAATTGAAAGAAGCCAAAGAAACATATTATTTTACTTGATAGTAAGGCTTCTTAAAGTGTACCAGGGGCAGGTCCAGGAGTTGGCAAGTGGAGGGGTACAAACAGGTTAAGTGGTTGGGGAGCTTGAACACAGATTATTGAAAGACAGCTAAGGTACAAACCAAGTTGAGTATGTAATTGTAAAAAAATGTTTTTAAAGATTTTGCCTCAATATAAGTACACTCCAGTAGAGGAAAAACGGTTCTGTCAACCACTGTTTGGAATAACTGAAAAATCAATCAAACTCAATGTGATCTGGAAGGGTGTTCTACTGTGTGATGGTGCATGGAAAGACACTCTGCTGGTAGGCAGTCATTTTCATTACAGGGGGTGATATATCTGTAGGGGCGGATCCAGAGTTTGGAAAGAGGGGGGGCACCTTGCTGAAAAACAGTTGAAGACCAAAAAAAAAAAAAAAAAGGTCACAACAATAATAGCTAGTGATCCTTTACCAAATATATCACGTCTGTTATGTAAAATAAAATCCTATTTATAGCTTCATAGGTAAGCTACACTGTCTCATGAACATTGTGACTGCTTTATTAGAGTAACTGACTGCTCTATTAGAGTATCTCGATCTTGTATGCAATTTCTTGAAGGGGGGGGGGGGGGGGGGGGGGGCATTTGCCCCAAATGCCCCATCCTGGATCCGCCATTGATCTGTACAAATTATGTTACAAAAAGTAAACAAACAGAAAAATCAGGAATTTAAAGTTGTATTAGGTATCAGAAAAATTATGAAACAAGAGAATAGCTAAAAAGCAGTGAAAGAAGAGAGGTTAGGCCATGCGAAGTTACACTGTAGTTATATGTTTCTGGTCCTACCAATTCCAAGACATGAAAACCTTTCAAATACTATAAAATTAATATTAATTGTATGGTGATTGCATAATTCATTCAGCACAAAAATGACCAGGAAGGGAACCAGAAACATATAATTAGTTTTTCATGGCCTTATCTATACCAGCACATAAGTGGACTGATTCAGTCATGGTTATAGATTGAAGTATACTGATTAAATGTCCAATGCAGGTATAGGAAAACTTTTTAGCTATTTCTTGTTCCATAATTTCATAACATTACTATTTTTGTTGATCCCTAATTCAACTTAAAATTCCTAATTTTATTTCTAGCTATACAAGTAATTTATTAATTGGGATAAATTAAATGAAAAATAAGACTAGAATTGTTGCACTAAATGAGGAATTTTGGCCTACAATATACCTTTGAACTTTAAAAAGTTTTTTACCTTTGAACTTAAAGTCTAGTTGAGTCTATGAAATTGCACATCCCATTTTGAGACCTCAGTTACTGTACTGATGGTCCTATTGTACAGTACCTGTGCTTTTACTATACTACTATATTACTATGTTACAGTAGTATAGATTGCTGGCATGACTTCATACAGCAATACTACACTCACCAGTATGCTTTATTCTGATCTCATTAACTGTTGTAGTTCTTAGTGTCTAGTACACCCACAGTGATCAAAGTTTGTTGTAGTTTTAGTGAACATTTAAGTCTAGTACACCCACAGTTTTGGCTAATGTTAATTCCAGTACACCCACAGTTTGTTTTAGTTTTGGCTAACATACTCTCATGGCTTGTTTTAGGTGTTAATTCTAGTACACCCACAGTTTGTCGTAGTTTTGGCTAGTATTAATTCTAGTGCTCCCACAGTTTGTTGTGCTTTCAGTACATTTAGTTCACTACACCCACTTTGTGGTACTTCCTGTAGTTTTGGTCATAACTGAGGCAAAGTAAAAATTATTTCCTAGTTATAATTATGCACATTAATTTTAAAAATTTATTAATCCCTATCATCCAGCATGTAACTAGGTACAGTTAATGTAAGAATAACTTTCTATACATGTGTATAGTAACTAGTGATTAAGTTACCTGTTACAATCTGAATTTTCCCTTGTTCATTCTTGCATAAATATAACTTTTATATATAAAATTTTTACAGACATGAACTACAAAATCCAAATTGTATGTCTGACAAGATATTTGATTCCATTTTTTACATCGAGCTTGTATAAATAATGTGTTCCGTGATCTTACTACACACTATAGTATGAGACACTGGTCAATAGTTTGGTGAATTCTTTCTAATATCCTTTTAAAACAATGGACAGATTAATGCTTTTTTTCAACTGCGATGGAACCTACAGTACATTGATTTAGCATAGCACAACAAAGTACCTTAAGATAAGGGGAACAGAAATAACAAGACTCAGTTTTCAATTATAGTTTCATTGGTAGGAATGTGGTCAGGTCTTGAAGACTTAGTGAGTCAACATCGCTGAGTGAGTTAGCAGTGCCAGATATATCATATTCAATAAAAGAATGATATATGAACTACCTCCCATGTGAGGCATGCCTGAACCGTTATTCCAAGTAAACACTGATGAAAACTGTTCATTAGTATCTCAAGTTATCAGTATAGTTAATTCCACCCTTTTGCAGTGTTTCCAAGCCACAATGTTTCTTATTTTATGTACCAAATTCCTGCCACTTTGATGTGTAGTATTAAACATTTATCTCTTCAGCATCCCCTTTGCATGCATGGTTTTTCCCCCCTTATAGTGTGACCAGTCAGTGAGTCAGCAGAATACTTTGTAGCTTCAGCACAATTATAACTAGCTTTTTTCTGTTACATCAACTCAACTGTTTAATATGTCAATTGATCCATGGTTGGTAGTTTAGGAAGTTGTCCAGTAGAAAAATAGGTGGTCTCTTAGACACATTTGAATTCATAAAGTTCCATGCTTGTTTCCCAGAAAATTGGTCACAACCCCCTACTAAAATTTTCTTTCAACTCAGAAAAAATAGTGCCATTCCATAGGTAGGTTTTATAACTGTTTTTTGGATTGTAAAATTCCTTAGTGTCTTTTGTTGCTATTATGATAATAATGATGCACTGATTCAAGGAGCAGAAAGTGAGTTTATTAACAAAATAGTCTAAAAACAAATCTAACAATTTTTGAGCAGGAAAGTTGACTATTATATACATGTATCCACAATCAAATATCATGTCATGTTCCAAGTAGTTTATTAAATAAGAATACATGTGTATGTAGCTTGTTTGTCTATACTATATAGGGAAGATGGTAATCAGGTAATAGTTACGGTAGATGCTTGTTCTTCAGCTATACCCCAACTGATTACTGTCCTTGTTTGGCTGTGATTTTAAATTCAGGTAACCAATATTAATAGCCAGTTTTCATCAATTTGCTTGCGGTAGTAGGATATTGGCCTGGTAAGTGAAAGGTTTCATGTTCAATGCTCACATTCAAGATGGGACTTACAGATACGTGTGTGTACTGAACCCAATCGAAGGTAAATCATTAACAGTGGTCATAAATATACAAAAAAAAGTAATCCTTACTGTGCATTTCATTTGTTATAATAGAATCTACACAGCACAGTAGGGATTTTGCTTCTTGTTGCTTTGTGTATTATGTAACCAATCTAGTACTTCTGTCAGGGTACTTCATCACCATACTCAGATGAAATTCCTAATTCTTTCTTATTGTTTGCTGATGATTCAAATATTTTTCATGTTGTGAAGAACACACAGCTGATTTGAAGTTACTACACTGTTAAAATGAAGAGTAACCACAACTCTCAAGGAGTTCCCAGTGTAGGAAGGATTTAACACCCCTGGAGAGTAACCATTACTCCAAAGGAGTAACTGGGGAGTAACACATGCTCTGAAGGTGGTGTCACTTACTCTTCAGAGTAATGGTTAATATTCTCTTCAGAGTGTTGGTTACTCTCCATGGGGTGTTAAATCCTCCCTACACTGGGAACTCTCAGAGTGGTGGTTACTCTTTATTTTTAACAGTGTATATGAGTGATCATCAACATGGCACATTTTGGAATAGCACATACATAGGTGTGGCTCTTTCTACCTTAATGACACTTTAACTGACAATGTAACATTTCACAAAAATATTGGATTTAATAACCGTTTAAAGTTTCACACCATATATGGAGGTAATTGAAAAGGCTAATCATCTCCTGGAGATTATTAAGAAATGTTTCAACAACTTGGATCCAAGAAATCAGCAGCAACACACTGGCCTTGCTAAAAGGACAATTTCAGTAGCGTTTTCTGACAGCCCTGGGACTCATCTCAACACCTTCCTGGATGATCCTATAATTATTGGAATGTGAAACCTGTGATTCAGTAAACAGTGAGATTTCTGTGTCTCTAAACTCTCACTGTTTATTAGATCATAGGTTTTTCACATTCTAATAATAATTATAAGGAACATCAGGATTGTGTTTGCATACATTTGTAACATGAAAAGCTTGGTGCGTGTCATGGAATGGCTACATAGCTTTACAGTTCTATGACTACACCTTTAATAGGTATTTCCAACCTTACCAAAATTTCAATGTTTCCTTTAATTTTTTGGTATGGAAAATATTGTGCTATCTTTTAGAATCATTTTAGTGTAAACCCCATCTCAATTGGTGGTTCCAAATAAGAGATACTGATACAAGCAAAAGAAGTTGGAAGTGCAGTGATTTTTGTGTACAAAATTTTCAGAGCTTTTCTGTACAATGCAAATGTATGATGTCTTTAACACCATTATTGTTACACAAAATTCTAGCAATATGATGTTATAACCTTTTACAAAATACATTTTCATCATGGACCACTGGAAAACATGCAGTATTTTCACCAAAAACTAATGTCAAATTCAAATCATGTGTTATTTCCCCTTTCTTTGGCATTCTCTATTTCACATTATTAGCTACATTAAGTAATGTCAAAGTTTTCAAGTCCTATTTAGATAACTCAAAGGCTGTGTGCAGCACAAGTTGTTGTCAGACCTTCTGAAACAGTGCTGGTCATGCACTGTAAAGCAGCTTTGGCCTGTGAGGCTAGCTAAAAGAAGGTGTACTGGGTGGGCAAACTCTTTGCCGAATACGATTTATTTTAGCCTCACTGGCCACAGAAACTTGCAGAAAACTCGACTATATGTGGTCTGATTTTATTCCCTATGTGGTTTAAATTTTATTCCATTTATTCCCATTGGAACTGATCTTATTCCCTTAGTGGTGGAAAGTTTTGGAGTCTGGGCCCCTTTTGCCTTAAGGACTTTACATACAATTGCTGACCGTACCACCCCCCAGTAGTGGCATTCCTACTAAGCTAGCAAGGAAGAAATTGCTTGAACAATTTTCTGTTGCTTTATGGATGAACAATGCCAGAATGATCCTGTGGTATTGGACACTTCAGGGTGCTGATGTTGGTGAAAATCCCCTTTTCTGGTAGTATGTGTAGTCTGTAGTTGTATTAGTAGTTGTAGCTAGATAATGTATGTAACATGCATTGGGTTAAATTCACATAGTGCCATTTCATTTTTTTTCACTATTAAAAATTATCAAGTCCCGGGGAATTTTGTTTCTCAAACTTTGATTTCGCGTGTTCAGTTCTGACAGGGTGAATTCGGTAAAGTGAAGTACCAAGCATTGGCTACCATGTACATACTACAGTAGATCAGCAGCATATGAAACGTTTGTTGAAAGGGTATAATTTTATTGGCAAAAAATTCTAAAAATAGATGGGTTGGAAATCTCTACTTTAATTAAAGGCAGTGGTTACTGAACCAAAAGTCCGTTCAATAAATCGGACTCGCTATTGAACCGACAGTAAAACTTAGACAAAAAAGGGTCACTAAATGGAAAAAAAAAGCTGCAAAACTCACCCTGGTCTTGACCCCTGGACTACTGGAATTGTAAGCAGTGTCCTAACGACTGTGCTACCGCTGCCGCTACCCACTACATTTACTTTGATAAAGGTTCAAAGCTGAACCCGACCCTAACCCTAATGCTACTGTTTACGTCCCTTAAAGTCGAATGCTAGGGGAAACAAACGACTAGACGCGTCCCCTAAAGTAGAATCAGTGCTCGGGCAACTACTATACACGAAAATAAAAAACTTTTGGTTCAGTAACCACTTCCTTAATTAAAGACCAATCCTGTGCATTAGCTAGCTTAATGTAATCAGTGAAATAGATGCTTTTACCCTCATCGGTATAAATAAATTCAGTTCAAGATGAATTTCCCTATAGTGTACAAAGCTGTCGTCGAGTGTGGCAGTGCCCTCGCGTAGCTATAGCTAGCTAGCTAGCTATACACAAGCCCTACCAAGTTGGATCGGTTGTTCAGCGATGGCAGGATTGACAGCAATAAGCGGAATTGCATTATATTTTTGCTTCTTTGCACTATACTACTATCCTACTGCAGTGCGGGGATGCTCATGTATTCCCATATTGTTCACCTTGACTGACTTGCAATCAGCTTGCCGTGATTACAGGTTCGCTCGTAACGTGTTCACCGCACGCGTACGGGTTCGTGAAAGTCAGTGTCACTCAGCTGACTGTTCTTTCAAGCTATACAACTACACTTTTCAAGTTGTGAATGTGTTTAAAGGATATCGCCAGGTACGTATGTCACAGTTCATAATTATTTAGCTATATAGCTATAGGTCTACCAGCTACAGGACAGCCGAGAGGATTTAGGGGGCTCAGGACAAATTTAGAATGTGCGGCCCCTAGCTATAATAATTTTCAATAAAGAAAAACAGACTAAAGGACATTACAATAACAAGCTTAGCTAAGTAGCTAATAGACTACACCTAAAAGCAAACTAGCTACTAACTCAGTGATAAGCTTATTAGTTTTAGCATGCAAACCAAACTAGGAGAGCATGCCATCCAGGAAAATTAGACTTTCTGAGATTGAATATGAGTTTAGCTAACTAGCTACTAGACTACAAGCTACTAACTGATAAGCTTATTGACAGTTTTAGCATGCAAAACATGCAATAACCTAGGGGGTCTGGGGGAATGCCACCTCCCCAGGAAATTTTTATGTGAGTGTGATTTTACAAGAACAAGCTGACTACAACTAAAGGCAAACCACTAGCTCCTAATTGATAAGCTTATCGACAGATGCAAAGCATGCCAAGCCAGGGAGTCTGGGGGAATGCCCCCAGGAAATTTTGAATCTCTCTGAGATTAAATATGAGAGTGATATAATAATATTATTTATCATAATTTATTGGATTGTTGTACGTATTAGGCTGATTGCTGTATTAGTGCATCTCAAGTTTGAAGTTTACAGCAAGCTTCTGCCAAATACATACCACCTAGGAAATTTTTGTACCTTATGCCAGATTGGTTTTTAACAGTTACTATGACTGATTATGTGACCGAGTCTGACAAAATCAGTCTTATAGCCCGAAAATATACATGCTTACTTAATATTGTGTATCATGACACTGTTTATGTATATGCTATGATAGTTCTGTACGTAAGTAGTAAAAATTTTGCTTATAGTTATCATGCTCAAGGATTGAATTATCAAACCCCAAACGTTAAAATAGTGGGTGGGCTATAAAACTGATTTTTTCAGACCCGGCCACATATTTTCCTGACTGGTGCAATAGGGTGACTGTTTTATTAGAGTATCTCAATCTCACACTGTCTATATAGGGGCTTTATAAGACATATTGCGAGTAATGGTTTGCTGCCACTGCTACACTGGATTGCTATGGATCTCTTTGAGCTTGGATGGTATCTCTTATATTGAGGCTACCTAGGTCCAGTCATGGATTTTTCTCCTTTCTGCAACTTTTCAAACACACCTTATGTAACTAATGTCTTTGTATCTAAAGTCTTTGAGCAGGCTGTAGGACCAGGTGTCCTACAGACCTCCAGCACTTGTGCTGTAAAGCTTTAATAAATTTATACTGTAACAGTTCTACGTTGTTGTTACTGTTACGTTGTGCCTAGAGTCACGGTACTGTGACTGGAAATTTTGCTGCAGTAAAGTCACGCGTCCCTCACGGCGCAGTCACGCAGAATTCACACACTAGTTGTATGAAGGTACGTTTTTGTAGAGTTTGAGGCGAGCTAGGGTTGGCAGGAGTTTAGTGTTTCCCGAATATCGGTTCGACTTTAGGGCACGCGCCTAGTAATATGCCCCGAGCATTCAACCTTAGGGGACGCGCCTAGTAGTATGTCCCGAGCATTCTACTTTAGGGGATGCATATTGTACTTCAGAGTTAGGGTTAGGATTCGGGTTTAGTTTCGGGTTTAGTTTCTTTACTGGTGTTATTTTATATATAGGCTTCTTCGTGAATGACATATAAAGGTACAAACTAAGGGAGTAGGGTAGTTGGTACCACAGTGATGCAGTGGTCGGCACTGGGCTAGAGTATGGGATGTCCCGGGGTTCAAGCCTCGCTTTAGCCAAACTTTTTTTTTTCAAGTTGCTATTGTTCCGGCAGCCGGAAATATTTTGTCAGTGCTATTGTTCCGGCAGTCCACTAAATCTCTCCCTATCAAGCACACTAGGTGTATGCTATGCCCTGAGTATTCAACTTTGGGGCACACGTCTAGTAGGTTGCCCCGAGCATTCGACCCTAGGGAACGCGTCTAATAGGCCGCCCCGAGCATTCAACCTTAGGAAACACGCCTAGAAGGCTGCCCCGAGCTTTCAACCCCAGGGGATGCAAAAAGTAGCTCTAGTGTTAGGGTAGGGTCGGGTTCAACTTTAGTTTCTTCTTAACCTTCAATATATAGAAGTTACTCCACTCGGAGACATATAAGGTAGAAACTAAAGGAAATGGATAACTGGGAGTCACGTAGCGCAATGGTTAGGACTCTGGGCTCAGGCATGGGAGATCCTGGGTTCGATTCCCGCTCAAGGCATTTTGTATTTTTTTTTTTTTGTTTGAGGACCTTTTTTTGTCTAAGTTTTATTTTTATTCACGTGACTGCCGGAACAATATAGCAACAGCCTTTTTTTTCGTTTTCTTAGGTTTTTTGTCTAAGTTTTTTTTTGTTCACGTGATTTCCGTGATTCTAGGCACAGCCTTATTGTTATTATCTACTTTAACAGTTAGGCACTGGAGGGTGTACGTTTGTTTTATTGTAGCTATGTGTGGATAAGGATAAGTAGCTATGGGGCAGCCACTACTGTATGGGGTCACTGAGGGCCCCCCTGGAGCCCCTTCCAACGTGGGGACCAGGGCAAAATGTTCCAGTTGCCATCCCCCTCCCCCCGTCAGCGGCCCTGCTTGTATAGCTAGTCAGGACACTCCTATATGCTAGCTATACAACTAACTTGAAAGACATATAATGTATATAATTTGTTAATTAAGTAACTAGTCTAGTCGTTATATGGGTGACTAGTATTACTTTGGTGTTGTAAAGCCAAAAAAATCAATTTTTGGAAACATTTTATTGCCAATTTCAATACAACTGACTATAATTATCATAAACTCCATTAGCTATATCTCTTCCCATGTAGCTCCTGTATCAATCACTCCCTCATGGAACTTTGATCACATCCAGTCCTGATCACTACTTATCACGTCACTACGAATTCCACTTTTATTTCTCAGTCATTGTAGTTATTAAGTTAACTGTAACTAACGGTCAAGAGAGTAACGTAGTTTTGGGGTATTGGCACAGGATGTCAGTATTCTGTTTGTTCACATCATTGTAGAACCATTTGTCTGTCACACTGTCAGGAGGCTGAACTTGTAATTCTAAAAACTGAAACATAATAAAATAATATTATATGATTTATCAATAGTTAAAGGCACTATCTGTGGCTAGCTCTGACATTGTAGGAATTTGGTAGCTAACCAAGTTGTGATGCATGTACAAGTGTGCAAACATGTGCCATTGAAGAGATATAATATTGTCTATACCAAAACAGCAAAGTTGTGAAAAGTGTGTGGCTTTCAAAAAGCCAGGTGTGCTGTTTTAGCACACTTGTTTTTTTGTGACAGATAAAGGTGTTGTGCAATGACGTGAACTATATATGTAAATTAGACAAATGGAATACTGGAATCCTGCAAAACTACAATACTTATAATTATACAGCACTTAACCTAAAAAATAGCTAATGCAAACTTAACTCACAAATATTTAGAATGGCTAAGAAATAAAAATGGAATTAATGTGATAATTGGATAAGTTGTGATCAGGACTGGATGTAATCAAAGTTCCATGAAGAGGTTGATACAGGAGCTACATGGGCAGAGACAGTGGAGTTTACGACAGTCAGTCGGACTGAAATTGGCAGTAAAGGAAAATGATTTTTGATGGTAACTGTAGATAATCCATTTTGAAGAATTCCACACTCTACATATTTGGTTAAAATACCGTAGAAGTGTCTAGCATCATTGCTACTGCTTCCATCTTCTGCGGTGCTTTATATGATTATATTGATGATTAATATTAAATTATTTAGTACATATATGGTGTATTTTGTACCAATCACATAGCTAGTGATCTACTTTGCCATACATTAGTCCTAACAGTAGGAGTGTAAGTAATCACAAATTGCATGGTTGTAAAGTAGCCAATAAAATAACAGAATTTCACAAGCCTTTTAAGTACAATAACAAACTATGTAATAGTTAGCCAATAGTGCTTCAAAATGATGCAATCACCTGTTAGAAGTTAATGGCCGCACAGAACTGGATAGATGTGTACTACAAAAGATGAAGGGTGACCACTATGTGATTGGTAGACAATCGCACACATTTTTGTGCAATTATGTACTTTTAACAGCCAAAATTGCACTCAGATGTGTGTGTGTGTGTGTGTGAGTGTGTGCGTGCGTGCGTGCGTGCGTGCGTGCGTGCGTGTGTGTGTGATTATCTATACTAATAGTTTTACTTTACATTACGTGTACTTTTGTACTTGTATGTATGCTCTGGCATGGAAGGATAACTTTTAGCTTAATGCAAGAACTTAAATAAAAACTGTATATCAGAGATGGTTTGGGCTATTCTGACCAAAAATATCACTCTAAAACCAGTCTCACAGTAGCTATGTAACCAGTCTCACAGTAGCTATCCGCGTGTTTATACTACAGATCGCTCTGGATGAGATCGCTTCATTGCGATCCAGATCGATTTGTGAGCCCCGTTTATACTATGAAAGTGAGCTAGCTCCAATCTGTAAAAAAACCTAAACCCACAATCATAATTTGCATCGAAGTAAAGGTTGTTGAGAGTTAAAAAGGATTTGTGCTCTCTGAATCGCCAGGTTAGTAAGCATGATAAAGTCTAAAGTGTTGGCTTCGATGTTGGCGACTACTCTCAACTCCGTGTAGTTAGTTAACTATTGATTCGCACGCGTACATGTTTGCTTTGAGCCCTTGTGTTGTTCTTGAAGCTTTGTTTCCTTATCGTCGCCTAAATACTTTGCTGTTGCTTCATTTCATCATTACAGTCGCCATTTTAGCTGTAACTGTCCGTACTTTTATTCCGTTTATTAGAGTTAAATCGAACTGCAAGGTCACAACTGTTTACACGCAGATGTCAGTCGAATTGAATCGAACTGGACCACCTCAGGTAGGTAGCCCCATTCGAATTTGCATGGCTCGATTCGGCATGTGTTTACACTGAAGCGCTAATCGGCCCGGATCGAATTTCCCCACAATAGCTCGAATTCTACGTCTAGTGTAAACACGCTGTGTGTAACCAGTCTCACAGTAGCTATGTAACCAGTCTCACAGTAGCTATGTAACCAGTCTCACAGTAGCTATGTAACCAGTCTCCCAGTAGCTATGTAACCAGTCTCACAGTAGCTATGTTTACAGTACGTTGTGAGGTATAAGGCCTTCAGAGGAATCCAAGAAGTGTAGTTATGAGATGCAATTAACAGCCACAACAATTAAATTAAATGTATGAGAAATATCGGAAACTGTGCAAAATATTACATACACTTTGAGACTAGGATGTATGAATTATTTGGGTTGTTAGAGACTGTTTGAAAAGACAGTAAAGGTTATAATTGTGTTTGTTATTATTGTATGAGAAGACCATCCAGCACTATATTTTGAGAAAAGTCAAGTGTGCTTTAGTTGCCAAGAAGTTTTAGGTCAAATGCAAAATTCACCTTACCAGTTGCAGTTAACTAAGACACTTCAAAGCCACAACACTCTGCAGACAGTATGGATATATAATGCTGTAGTGTCCACTAGAGTATATCTGCAGGTATAGCAACCTGCAGATATTGTTCACTACTTTTAAGCTTCCTTGTTTCACTACTTATAAGCTATACCCCTGTTTCACATGCACCGTATTTTTCCTTTGATCTCTTGAAATTGCTAATTTTTCCTTCTACATGCAGCCTGTACTTGTTAGCAAACTGTTTACATAATAGTATGCATCTAGAAATAGCTGTAAATGCTGCACTAACTACCATATTATGTTACTGTAATTTTCAAGGTCAGCTATTAGGAAATAGTCAGAACAACATTATATGCACAATTTGATTTTGTACTAACAATCATGCTCTGGGAAATTACTTTCCAATGCACTTTCCTTACAGTGGGTGTTATAAAGGGGCTGCTAGTTATGTTTTACAGATATTGTTCAATTGATTTTCAATTTATGATTAGCTATTACACTCCATATGTGCTTGAGATTAAGCTTGCAACACTTTAAGTTCTTTCCGCCATCTATCAGAATAGATGCATATAATTCTCTTTGTAAAAATTCAGCTTTTACCCATATATAAGCATACCTCAAGGGACTAACTGTATGTTACAGGTTGGTGATGTATTTACTGATCGCGGTCCTGATACGCTGTCATCATGTGGAGATCCTTCAAATATTCTCAAAGTTGGAATTACCTATCTTGTTGGCATTGGAGGGCCTTGTTCAAAAATTAGAGAGTACAGCCCTTATAACAGTGTATCAGCTGAAGTTATTATAGCAATAGCTGATGGCTGTAGCAGTTGTCCATATGTTACTGTTCGCTTTAACAAGGCAACGTACAGTGCTGATGAGAGTAGTGGAGTGGTATCACCCGAATTAATCCTTAGTCACCCATTATTAACTGATATTACTGTACAAGTTAGAAGCAAAGACATTAGTGCAACTGGTGAGTTATGTGTATCTGTTTGACAAATATTTTCCAACATTTAAAATTAATAATAGGACGAGTGGACTACATTTCTGGACCATACCATGTCATATTCCCAGCAAGATCTACCAAAGCTTCTTTTGACATTGTTCTATTAGATGATAACAAGCATGAAGACAATGAAACTTTCATGTTGACAATATCAGAAGACTCACTGCCCACCTGTGCTTTCATCAGTGAGTACTTTGGACATGTGGAGTCAACAATAACCATAGTAGATGATGATGATGATCGTGAGTTTTTAGAATACACCATGTATGAAGGGTAATCTGTGTACCGTGCGTTTATATTGTATTTGAATTATATATGTGATCGGATCTGTGAAAAGGAGTCTTATAGCCTTTCCAATTGTGCATATTTGACAACACATATCTTGACTTTTGAATATGGTACTACCCTGAAATTTGATCACAATATATCCTAACATACAACTATTGTTTGTTATATTCTGAAGGTGATAACGTAAATTTAGTCAAAGTTGGGATTTGGAAAGACTACATATAAGACCCTTTTCGCATATCCAGTCACATATTGTACTAGACCATATGCATAAAACTTTGAATCACATGAGTTGAACCATAATAGTGCATGCAAGCCACTGCGTGTTTATTAAACACCAATTTCATACTGTAGGGTAGCTAAACTGGTGCAGTTTTATTTCACAGTAAATAGATACGTAGTTGTGTTGTGATGAGCATTTACATAAAGCTTCATTTATTATATTTGACCCAATCTGAAAAAAGTGGTCTTATATCCTTTTCAATTACATGTACTTGGCAACATCTAACTTGACTTGTGAATGTGGTATCACCCTGAACTTTAGTCCCCTTATACCCTAACATAACACTATGGCTTGGTGTAATATGAAGGTGATAGGTTGAAAACAAGAGGAGTTATGGTTAGTCAAACTTGACAATTTGGAAAGGCTAAAAGACCCCTTTTCACAGACCGGGTCACATATACGTAGTTAATATTGTACCAATTGATGCTTAATTGACATAGCGTTTCTATTTTAGTTGCCATAATAAGCTTTTCCTTTCCAAAATATATTGTACAAGAAAATGCTGGAAAAGTACAACTTGTGTTAGTGCTAAGTAGGCCAGTTTCTACTACTATCAGAGTGAGGGTTAATACTTATGATGGAACAGCAACAGGTAGATAGATGATTATATTGTTTAAGTTCGACTCATTTGACTTCTTTACAGGAAATGGTGTGGATTACATTTCAGGACCATATTGGGTTGTATTTTCTCCTGGTGTGACTAGAGTACCATTTGTAGTCATGATCAGTGATGACTATGTGCCAGAACGCAAAGAGTATTTTCGACTTTACATCAAAAAGTATTCTCTTCCTAGTGGAGTTACACTTGGTAGACGTAGCAGGGCTATTGTGATTATAGTCAATTAAAGATCAACTTGTGTTTTTCTTTGACAAGACAAACTGTACAGATGTAGCATATTTTTTTCTCATTATACTACTATACATAATGTGAAACAAGTGTAGCAATGACTGGATCTGTCAGTGGTTATAGCCCTTTCCAAATTTCCAGGTTAGAGGAGTCATAACTCGTTATGTGTTTAAAGCCACTCCAAATGAGAATATAGTTTCTTTTCTGTGCTTTTTTTAAAATTTAGTGAGGGAGGAAGACTTATTATCATTATTTATTATTACATCAATAGCTTTTGAGCCACAAAACTAATTATGAAATGGAAGTTGAAAAACCTACTGCAGCTCAGTTTTATATGCATTGTTAATCTCTTCTTTAATTTGATATTAAGATTCACATACTCTAGTTGCACTACACCATCACTCTATGAATGTATTGGACCAGAGCAGCTACACATAATGCTTCAAACTGAGCAGTTGAATATAGTGGTGGTAGCTTTTCTGCCGGGTCTACATAGACTGATATACATACAAATACAATCTCTACAACTAACTTGACCAAGAAAAATAAATTTATCTTGATCAAGAGGGCTTTGAAAAGCTTGCAAAAAGAGCCAGGGAATGACTGGATATTGGCCGACACATTTCTTGAGCTTGTGAATTTTTGCTTATTATACTCAGTTAGGCTTCACATAATCTTATAGAAGCTTTCATTTTGTGCATCATTCATTCTTTCAGTGTAATACTAAGGGGCTTTGATGCACATGTCTAGCTCTGAGCAGTTCACTATGAGGAAAGTTTACTGCTATAAACTCCAAGTAATCCATTATGGTACCAGCTATGGAATATTTACATATACTGTATCACATACTCTGACGTATGTATCATTATTGGATGACTTCTCCAAGGAATGGCTGCACATGCAGTGTTATCACTACAGTAACTTTCAGAGCATCAAAATCCTTCCTACAGATCATCGTCATAGTACTGAGATGTCTCCCATGTCATAATTTTGAAAGCATTTGCTAAAACTTTTGACAGTCTTTATTGATGATGATCACATGTTCTCACGTAGTTTTTCACATAGCGAATTACTAGTAAATTTAGAAGCTCTACGTATATTCACAGATCATACAACAATAGGTAGTGGCTCAACTGTTCATATTTCATCAACAGTGGGTAAACAATCCCAAAAAAAATTAGCATTATAACTAACTCAGTGTTAAAGCAGTATTTAAGGCTTTTTAATGTCTGGCTAATATAAAACCAAAACCTTTTCTAATTGCCACTTGAGTACTTGCTATAGCTACTTAACTAATGTTATAACTGCACATGCATGTAGAGACTGATATTCCATTATCTAGCTGCAGTATTGCTAAACTTACAAGTGTACCTAGAAATTCCTCAACTTTCCACTTTTCATCAGCTTTTGCAAAAATTTAATGACCAATCAGTTACAAGGCTTCTTAGAGCTATTTTTCTTAGATCCATAGATGTGGCACCATTGTCAAGAAAAATAATTATCTTCTCATAATAAAATATTGTAATAATGACTATTTAATGAGGGTGCTCAGACATGATGCGGGCAAGGACAGGAAACTACATTCTCATTTGGAGTGGCCTAATCTATTGTCTTAAAATTACATCCAGAAATAGAGGAGTGTAAAGTGACTACATTTCAGGTTGGTACCATACTCACAAGTCAAGTTATGGATTACCAAGTACATGCAATTGGAAAGGCTATAAGACCCCTTTTCACAAATCCAGTCACATTTTATTTGTACTCTTGCTATTGCATTGTATGCACATATTCACAGATGGTTCTAGGACTTTGTGTACAAGAGCTCATGCCATAGAGTACTAGTGCACTGCACTCCAAGAATAGTTTCTGCATGGTTGGTATGCAGTGTAGTAAGAAAGATTGCCTTGCATTTTCCTGTTATCCTCTACTGCAGTAGCCATAGTGCTGAGCGGTTTAGATATTATATTTTTATGAATGGTACGGTCCGGTATTGCCAACTTGATATTGTGGTATAACAATTCCTTAGTTTGATGCTGTTGAGACCAGTAGTTCTAGATTTAGATACAGAAGTATTCGGTAAAACCCAAAATATTCCAAACTATTTTGCTAATGACAAATTATGTTGGAAAACCCAATTCCAATACATTTATGGCAGTGCATATCCACTCATATGTACTGTGAGTATACTTCCTCATACGGTCATTAAAATTTCAGCTATATACTAAAAGGCTTGTTTTAGAATCCATGGTATTTAGCTACAGTAGTCAAAAAATTAGATGGTACTAAGAACAGATACCGTGGTTTGACTAAAATATTGTCATATTGCTCAGCACTAGCAGAAGGATCACTCTCATGCACCAGTGATGCTAGGTCGATTTCCTAGAATTAAGCCACAGTAGTTAGTCATTTCATAGGGCATGCAGACAAGGAATCTTATGTACAACCATACTTTAGTTTCTTTTTCCACCATCCACCATGTAAAAGCATTTTGACTGTAAAAAAATACTGCATCTATGAAAAAAAGTAATTACAGTAGCCATTGTTATATGCCACTTGATGACTGACTTTTTATAACATCAAGTGCCACCAGAATCTTATTTTGTAGTCAGTACCACAAACAAATTTAAAATAAGTATACATACTATATATATAGTGTAGCAAAATAGTACTTAAATGTGGACTTACTGTACGTATGTTTCACCATGACACATAAAAACATCATAAAATTACTCCAATTACAAACTGTTGGAGCAGGCCAAGTCAATAGCTGGATCTTGTAAATTACACCTGTGATGGCTTGATCTTGATCCTCTTATACACATCACTGCAGAACGAAGTAATCAATAAGAAAGTTTACATCAGATCCAAAACAGTGTCTGACTATAAGGATGACCACGTTTCTCAGATATCAGTGTTGCAAGCCTTTTGTAGACAACAGTACAACAGTTGCAGCTGGACCAATCCCACCAGAGCAGGAAATCACCAAAGGAGAGAAGGTGCCCCTCTTTACTTCATGTAGTAACTCATCATACATTCTCTTCTTATCCAGTTCAGCTCGATGATAGCATTGGGCCAAGGCATAAGAGGTGGCCAAAGGGTTAAATACTTTTACATCAAAAAAGGCCATCTTCTTATCTCATCCCCAAAAACTCTCAGCACTCACATCAAGCTGGGAACCATCCTCAACATTAGCAGATCTGTAGTGGAATTGTTCTCCTGACAAAGGCTGTAATGGTGGTTCAGTGCGAACATTGTGGCAGACTTCTGACAGCAAGGCAGCAGTGATATCATGCAATTCATTATGCCTTATTAAAGGAAAGCCACCAAAAGAACAGCTAAAAGCACGCTCAACAGTCATTGGCTTCCCACAAACAGGCAAGGAAGTTGGCTGCCAACCATAGCGAAGACAAAGAGCATCATGAAAAGCTCTTTTATGTAAGGAGGGTAACATAATTGGGGATTAGTCTGGCATTTTAAAGTGATTTAATCGCATAATCATGCAGTACGGTAGTACTACATGTATATTAGGGATCATGTCAGATTTTGCTCCACCAGGTGACGGGAAACAAGCAATATAGTAATGATAACTTCATGGCCTGTTATGAAGCTGGTTTCGGGTGATATTTATGGTCAAACCTCCTGATGCGGGTGGGAGGTGATTATCGATTATTAGTTATACAGTTGACTCTTGTTATTTGTGTATGTGACTGCATATCTTGATCTTGGAAGGTACAAAGACTGTGCCCCCATGCTTCCTGTTGAAAAAGAGTGAACCCTTTAGCTACCCTTCTGCTATGTTTATATACACAGATATCACATTTACCTTAGCACTCTCAGTCATTCTGTGCCTCCCTGTATCATTAAATAATGCATTCACGTGATCTATAATCAATTAATTAAAATTTGGCATGGCTACCTAAAAATTGATGCAGGCGGTGATGGGAAACAAAGAATAAAATAATGTTGGCCATACCTTCCTGGTGCCTAGGCAGTATTATATTGGTTAGAAATAACCAAGTACAAAAAAATTCCTTCAGTACGACCCTAAATGATTGATATATCAATTAGTCAGTCAGTAGAAAATTCCACTGAATAAAAAGGTCGTATAATTCCACTGAATAAAAATTCATATACGACTTTTTATTCAGTGGAATTTTCTACTAACTGATTAATTGCCTGCCTTCAGACAAGCTGG